>NC_068358.1:16233324-16255824 GCF_020536995.1 Dreissena polymorpha | reverse complement strand
ACATCAGAACTTGATTAATACACTATGAAAGAAGTCGACAACCACTGGTTTAACTTGTGAATGGCATGTTCTTCACCAAATGAACAAACAAAAAAGTTGATGAACTCTTACAGTTTATAAAGAAAGTTAATTCATTTGATAATGCAGTTGAAGATTTCGACAAAAGGATCATGCCATTTGCCGATAACAAAATCAATAAGAATCCTATTAAAGGGGCCTTTTCACAGATTTTGGCATTTTTTTAACTTATTCATTAAATGCTTTATATCGATAAATGTAAACATTGGATCGTAAAAGCTCCAGTAAATAATCAAGAATAAAATTTAAAAAAAGAAAAGAACATTGCCGGACCAGGTTTCGAACCAGTGACCCCTGGAGTCCTGCCAGAGTCCTGAAGTAAAAACGCTTTAGCCTACTGAGCTATTCCGCCGAGTACATATACATGAAGTATTTTATACCTTATATAAGAAATCTTCGTAGTTTCACAAAATTTAACGACAAAAACAGAACTCTCCAAATTATTCAATCCTTTCGCGTTGCAACGCTTTATAATTTTTAGGTTTTAAAATCGTCAAAAGATGCATATAATGGCTATATTAGACCATGGTAAATGTTCAGTATTACTGTTTCCTCACAAATATCATAACTAAAACGAAAATTTGCGAATCTGAAACAACTTTTTTCAATTTTGTCAATTTACCAAAGCGTGAAAAGATCCCTTTAAAACCGAAACTGTGATCTTACGAATATTTAAGAAGAATAACACATCAGGTTTGTGATGTTCATATTTCTCAAGTAACAAAGTTTATTATGTTTTAAAAATATTAAAGTATTCTGGACACAACAATTTCAAAATACAATGGTATTCTTTCTTATTTAAACTATATTTAGCAATGTTCATTTTCGAGGTTAAAATGTTAAACTGTTTGGTAAGGAAAAATAATACTTTTCTATATTTCGTTTCAAGTTTATTTCCGATGTAAAGGTGTTTTTTAAAATATATTTTATGTTGTGTTATGAAATACTTGAAGCACAATTATGTTGCCATCTTTACTTCTTAGGTAAAGGATGAATTGTTAACTGTTATGTTATGTCTATTAGTATACTATTAAGATTATAGTGTATAATATTATACAAAAGATATGTTTACATGTTTTCACTTTGGCGTACATTCAATTTTAACATGTTACTAATTATAAACGCTAAGTTACGTTGTGTGATTATTTTTTAAACTGCACGAGGCCATTTTATAGATAGATAGATATATAGATTTATTTCGGCAAGGAATGCATACATGGGCATTTACAACGTGTACAAAATATAACAATATCACATACATGAAGATAAATATACCATGTCATACACACCAACACCAAGGATAACACAAAAATGAGTAAACCCATATTTCCATTGTGGTCCTTTGTGCTGGTGGCAGGACATAGAGTGGCACTTATAAAAATGGAGAATGCATAAAATTTATGGAAGATAGGAATCATTGTTGATAAACATTGATAACTAGAAATGATTCCTTAATCCAAAAAAAAAAAACAATACATAAACAAAGTTACAGATTTTCTTATTAAAGACGACTTAAAAACAGACAATCTATCAATCTGTGTTATACTGGAGGGTAAATTGTTCCATAATGAGCATCCCGTGTAAAAAAAGGACTTTGACCCGAAACCTTTGCCTTGGGGTACAGCAAATGCGCCTTTTTGAGTTGACGTGGTCCTGTATGAATGAATAGAGGCCTGCGGAATAAAATATTCTTCCATATAGTCAGGGGCCAAACCATTTTAATCTTAAACACATGACCAAGAACAATCTGGTCTACACGTTTATTGTTTGGTAGCCAGTTGAGCAATCGATATTGTTCTGGCCCAATATGTGCCCTTGCATCGAGACCTAGGACAAACCGCAATAACTTATTCTGGGTGGTTTGGAGCTTATTTTGTAACACTTTGGTGAGACTATGGTACCATATTGAGCAAGCATAATCAAAATGACATTGGATCAAAGACATGACAAGAAGTTTCTTGGTTTGCCCTTTTATGAATGTATATATACAATATATTTTATACCAATGATAATACAAAATTATTGATACTTTATATAACCTAGCTTAGTAGCTCTGAACAATTTACGCAGTGTACATAGTTTCCGCACTGTGTCCGTATCTTAAACAGTCAGTTAGTTTCGGTGTCCGCTCTCTAACTCAACAAGTTTTATCCGATCTTACTATGCACTAAGAAATTATTATTAATTAATTCTTAAAATAATGATCTTTTTATACTTATTTTTGTTCAGAGCATATCTCGAAAGCTTAAAGAGGTGTCAATTTGAAACAAAATACAGAGGCAGATCTCATTAGGGATTGTGAAGTGAACAGTGAATACTGCTTTCCTATGTTTACAGTTACTGTCCGTTGTTTACTTTTCTCCCCTATTTGTAGAGTTATTGCCTTACAGTAATTTTTACTTAATATAAGTCCAAAATTACTCAAAAAGTTGCGTCGTGTAATTAAAGTAGCGGGAAGAAGTAATGATATTGAGCGTGGGCTTTCTTTATTTCTGTCATATTTCTTGTCTCATTTTGTTAAACGAGCGAAGCAATTGTGTCTGGAACATTGTTTTGTCTGAATTATCCTGATTAAAATAAGGTGTTTTTTTTCAAATATTTGTGAGAATATGAATAACTTTTCTCTGTATTTTATATTGTTCAAACCCCCATTTTCAGTCTCAAGCTTATTATTTGTATGAATTGTTGTTGGTCTCAAAACATTTCAAACTTCTTTTCAAACTATCTTGCAAAAACATGAAGCATGATCTTTTTACTTCGTACATTAGCTGAATGAGTTTTTTCGCGTATATATTCTAACAATAAGAAACATAGACGTTAATTAACATAACTATGACTTAAACAAATAACGTGTGCCTTTTTTAATGAAAATACGATTTGAATACGAACTAGTTAATGTCGCAAGAAAATGGCGTAAATGACATATATTTAAATTGGTAATGTTTGCCCAATTATACTTTTAAATTTATGTGTATTTTATCAATATGCCTCATTTTTTCTTTAATTTAACTACAAATTTATGTTTGTGAAATGCGGCGTAAATTTCGTATGGGAATTAACAGGTTACTGTCAAAGCTGACATGTTTTCATCTTTGGAAAGGAATACATCGTATGTTTAGATGCCAATGCCCTTGGTGCTTCGGCATGTATTACTAATACAATGTGTCTATTAAAGCGATGTTGTTTGTTGACATGTGTTTGTTTTGCTACAATTTCTTGGCGTTGTACTTTCTAATCCTTGATTACTATATCTGATTCAGTCTTACTTTAAAAATCTGTGTTGTTCCTTTAAAGTATGTAAAGGGTTAAAAAGGTTAAATGTGCGGTTAATAGTCTGCTTCGATATACATCTTCAGCCGACTTCACAATCAACCCCCCGATCACTGGGATTTAAGTCGTCCGTTAACATATGGCGCAACAGACAGCCACGGCACATTGGCTTATTTCCCTCACAGGTACCCATTTATACACATGGGTGGAGAGGAGCAAGCGTGGGATTTATTTATTGCTCAGAAAAATCCAGTGCCTGGGCGGGATTCGAACCTGGGACCTTTCGATCCCTAGCCAAGCATCTTACCACTATACCACTGTCCCCACGTATAATTCAAGTAATTTAAATGAGTAAATTGACCATTTTTATTTCAGATCTTCTTTACTAAAACAGGCTTATTTCGATTGTATTAAAAACAATCGTTCAACAAGCTGATTTTCTGACTTAAATGTAACAGTGAAGAAGCTCTTTTCTAGATTTATTCCGTGTTTGTCATTACCGATTAGGAACATAAACAACTTATATCCTGTGGCGTTAGGCTATTTAATTTTCCAGAATTTGATTTGTGATTATCAACTCATTATTTAATCATTATTAAGAATATAGTATCTTAATTGAAGTAAAGATTATTTACATGACTGCAAAAAACGTTATTAAAGGCGTGTTCTTTTAAACAATAAATGCTCTAATAAAAAATTATTCTGTATCCATATCAATATATTTACAGCAGAAATGTATACTTGTTAAAATCCAACATATATCGTGCCATGTATCTTTGTATTGTATATTTGTCAAATGATAAGCTTGTAATGCTTTAGCTTAATAAATAATATGTTCTGTACTGTTCTTAATCATATTGAACGGTTTCAAATAATGTATTGTCGCAAGCACACCATGGTAAATAACAATGTTAATAATTGCACTCTTTTGGGAAAAGTGAACGATTACCGTTATGTTTTTTATTATACCAAGTAAATAAAATGCTGGTGAAACTTCTTTCATCTTAAGATGATGCAGGAAATATGTTTGGAAACAAACGTTTAACATTTATTGTCTGCCTGTCTGTTAGGAATTCCTCAGACCAAACAGAACATTAAAAAGGTTGATATGTTTATATTAAGCATCAACACATAACTTACGCAGCGCTAATATAAATTTATACGATTGTATTATATGCTTCAAGATTTTACAGTATATGTAAATGGCAAATAATACATACTATTAAATTACAAAAATTCAGTTGTGCAATAAATAACTTTGTTTTTATTGTCAAGATAGATATGATTTATCGACAATAAACTTTGAATATCATGTATTAATGGTCCTAACATTTGCAAGTACAAATGACGTATCTATAAAGCTTGTCTTAATGAAAAGCAGCCATCTCACATTTGTATTAATTAAGAGCAGAGGCAAACGAATAACGTATCCGAAAAAAAATTCCTTTATATCAGTAAATTGTTATATGCATACAATGCCAATATATATCTTAATGAATAAAAACTGATTTCTTGATTTTATGCGCATACATATATATATATTCATGGTACACATGCAATGGTATGTGCCTTAATTAACAAATAAAATTATGTTGTGCTCTGTTCTGTATATTGTCTACCCTGCTTGCCGGGGGAGTTAAGTACCAAAAAAGGAACCAACTGATGAAAGCATACAACATTTTGTCCTTGGTGATACCAACAATGTATTGAACTCAAACTCTGGACATGAAGAGCATTTTGAGTTCGAAACATAATTAGGCATAAAAGATGAAGGGACATAACTATTGTCTGTTGTTAAAAACATGTTAACGGTGGGTAATCTAGTCTGAAACAATTGAGCATACTTGGATACAATTTATTATCACATACACAATTGCTGCCACTGCAAAAGATGAAATTAGAATCCATATATATCAATTATATTCTATAAGAAACCAAATAGTATAATTTGTTTATTAAAAAAAAGTTATTCACGGAGACATACATTTCTGAAGTTCTTTTCGCATATCTTAATAAAAATTACTAAATAAACCGTATTAATCAAGCAGTATGTGTACCGAGCAAAGTCTTGATGTCCCCACTTCATGACTGGAGGCGACATACAGATTTCCCTTTTCCGTTAGTGTGCTTCTTAAAACAAATGAAAGAATCTGGATAATGTTATCCAACCCTCATATTTCCCTCAATTATATTATGCTTTTCAACGAAAAGCCTTACACAGCTATTTAGCTCTGAACAAAATCAATGTTCACGGCTTGTTCAATGCTTTCGAAATTTTATATTTTTGTCGAAACCTTTGATCCCAAGTAAAAGACTCTCCATAACACACATATGACAGTTACTATTTGGAAGTTTGTTCATAGTCAAAATGAAAACAAAACTATTAAACTTTATATTTAATAGTCGTTTGAGCCATATCGCTGATGTTATTTCGACTGTTGACTGCAACTTTGCACCAGCTTTTGAAGATTTAGTTGATATGATTCAAGCAATATTTATCATTGTTACCAATTAGCTGACAAGATAAGTTCAGATCATGATCAGTATTTACCATCTAATTTCTAATTTTTATACTGATACTTAAGAAAATACTTAGAATTAAGGGAACAATAAAAGCAACGTGAGCGTAATAAATATGCCTTCCGACTGTGGTTCTGTATCGACGCTTTGAATTTAAATGACTTATGTTTGAAGTACAACTAATTGGATTTAAAATAATAGCCTTAATATAAAAGCGAACTTATGCAAACATAGAGTTTATTCTTATTACAACGCATGTCTTAGAAGTTCGGGTAAAAACTGTCCAAGCACATGTGCGAGGTTCGATGAATCTAAGCAGGAAAACGTATCTTAGAGACCAAATACCGCGCAGTTTTTCAACAAAGATCAACATTGAATTTTTACGATTAAGATAAGTTTAAATTGTACTCTGTAGCTGCTTGCAGTTGTTTTGTAGTTTTATTTCAAACAATTCTTGTTCAAACTGTAAATATGTTCAATACTAGCCAAAAGGTCCTTTTCAAAATCATTCTATTACGTGATTATAAAGATAAGATGAGGACGCCTCTGACTTGAAAGCAAACTCAGTACTTTTTCACGCAAAAGCATGTTAAATACTAATACATGTTTATCTAATGTTGAAGATTTTTACCATTTTATATCAATGTTTTCTTTTTAATTGATCATATGCAATTTATGAAAAACATACGCAAAAAATGATTAACTATCGTGTATTATCCACATCATAAGCGTTTTATGTGATGACACTAAACTTTTAAACATTTTAATAAATGTGTGTAAATCTTCCTCTTTTTGTTTGCAAGGATACGAAGAAAATCGTTCTCAATTATATGCAATGTTTTTCATGATCTTTACATGTCAAGTAGGTTTCAAAAATAAATTGTGTGTTAATTATTGTATGATATATAAGCTGAAGTAAACTGACATTGACGGAAAGTGTAAATGGTCGTCAGTGAAAAAAATTGTACATAAGGTATTTGAGAAAACGACTAATGGAAATAAGGAGCATGATAGTACTCATTGCTCATGTTCAATATATAATTTTTAGGATGGGCCATGTTTAAGTAGCACATTCATATTCAGCAATATATATTGATACTTTTAATTGTGTGACAGTATTTGCTATCATAAATTCAATCATTGCAGTATGGTACTTTGGAATTGAGGTTATTTTCAATTTAATTAGCATTAATTGGCATTTTATTAAATGTGTACTTCTTTTTAAAATTCCAATTTTGATTGTATCATAGTTACACGCTATACACTATAGAGACTTAAGGAATCGTAATACTAATGCTGATTGCATCATGCTTACACGCAATATACTAGGGGGGCTTCTTGAATCGTAATACATGCTATTTGTAGTCGTATTGCACTTGTTAAAATGGTATCATATATCTCTAAACAGTAAACACAACAACAGTTTTTCTCAAATATTTAGTTTAAAGAAATTGGTTGTGTTTTTTCTAGGTTTAAATGATTTACATATAGGCCACGACTTCTGGTATTTTATTTCAATTCCGACAGACTAGTGTTCATTCTAAAGTATTGAAAAACAAGAGAACTGACTGCCGCTTTTACAATGGACTTGAAACAACAAATTACCAAATACAGTGCAACATAGATCAGAATTCTTTAAAATGATTGCCATTGGTATGTATTATTATACTTATGAACATAAACGAAATTTAAATATGTATGTATGAAATATGAAGTTAGAGGTAAAATATTAGATATAATAATGGGTATTTTGGATATATATGATTTAATCATGTTAGCTATTTGGATAAGTTGAATAACCTTCACAATCATTGTTTAGGCAGATGACCTGTGCTTAATTAAATAAAGTTAAAAAATAATGTTGAAGGAAAAAATTGACTTAAATAATAAATTGTGTAACCATGATATGTGCTTGTAGGTCACATGACACAATAACAAAACTCATGCATGTACATGAAAGATTAAGTTATTAAATACTACATTGGACAGGCAATCTAAAAGAATGGTAAACAGCGTGTATTTGTAACTTTTAAACGTTTTAGCAAGTTATAATGTTAATTGTATTATGAAAAATGTTGGCTACTGTGTTTTATATGACGAATCATCAAACGATGTGTACTTAGAAAATAAAAACCTAATGAAAAAATCAACATTATGGATGGGACTTAGATTCCCGCTTACTTGCGATATAAATATTCAAATGAAGCATGTCCGTCCGTCCGTCCTTCCGACAGCTCGTTTGCTTCCCAATTTTGTGTAACTAAAAGATATTGTGTTGCTAGAAGGAAACATTGCAAAAAGGTCAACCAGCAAATGAACATACGAGACTTTATTCGGATGTGTTCGACATTATCGGAGTTATGAACCCATTTTATAAAGCAACCATAATTGTTGTTTAATGTTTTCTCAATCGTTTTTCAAAACGTATTGTTGCTAGAGGGCTGAAACTTTACAAACATATTAACCATCATGCGAACTTGCCAACCTAAATATTTGTGTGCGCAGGTTTTCTACCATTAACTTTAGTTATGGTCCCTTTTTAAATTAAAAAAAATACGTGTGTTTCTGTTTGTTTGCGCGTAACTCAAAAAGCATTGCTTCCAGAGTGCTAAACATTGCAAACATATTAAACAGCGTTTGGCTTTACATGTGACATGTTAAGAACGTTTAGATCCATTATGCAACTAGAAAAACCCTTTAAATCGAAACGTTTTCTCTACGTTAAAACTTTTTAAATGTGATTATGCTAAACACTTAAAACAATTGCGACTATGAAAGCGCCAAGAATCCCAATCACAATCTTTGAATTATTAAGTCTTACACATTTAGCACTGACAACAACTTCGCACTTAACGCCTTTTACAAAAATCTCAAAAGTCGCATGTATATGAGAATAATCAATGCATCGATCTATATGTTGTTAAGTTTACATCTGCTATATGAAATTAGTTTTACTGCCATTAGCCTGATCAGAAAAAGAAAAGACAAGAAAACAAGATGGTTGAAAAGACGTACGAATAGGGCGGCTTGATGCTCCCACAAAAAGTTGAGGAAACATGAAAATATGTGTTGTATTTCACATTTCAATATATGATCTGATTTCTAATACATGTATGGATACATTTATTGGTAAGATGATAGCAATACAAACAATACAAAAATGGTCATCGATTTGTAAAAAATACTTTACGCAGCTAAAAACAATCTAAAATACTAGGAAGTCTCACATACAAATAACAATTTTGCGTTAGAGCGTCATCTCTAGTTCATCATCTTTTTCGATGTCATTATTTGCAGTGAAGTTATCAGAGAGAAACCCGCGGTTTGCGACTCCTCCATTGGACGGATTGCTGTTGCTCAAAGCGATCAAATTCCGGTTAACGTCATCAGAAACTGGCGATGCCGTGTTCTCCGGGTACATGGCCGGGTACATATGCCGTGACGTCACACCAAAAACAACACCATCCCTCCAATCCGACATTCGGACTAGTATATTTTCGGCGTTTATCGACTGACGGTTTTCTCTGTTGACGCCATCTTCCGATGACCAACCGGACTGACAACTGACATGTTTTAGTTCGTCTAGGAACTTAGACGTGTGAGGGGCAGAAGCCTCAGTCACCCCATCCTTTTCGTAAATAACCTTCGGGCGAGGTATCTTAGTGAGTGTGAAGTCCGCAAGTTTAGTGTTAACATGAGAAACTTCCGTAAGCGTAAAGGATTGGCCCTTTTTCCTGCGCAAGCATTCTCGGCATACCATGACGATGCACATTAGCAATAAAACGAAAAACAGAAACGACGAAATTGAAATGATGAGAATGTCGGTGAACTCTAGCTCAGTTTCAAGGAAGCCAATATTGGCATCTGTTTCAGATTGCAGTCCCAATATATGTGCGTCAGAAAGTGAGAAAAGGTTTGCGTCAAAATATGAAGCCGAATAATTAACGAGCGTTTGAACGATCGCATCTACAGCCTGTTGATCAGCATCGCGAATGATCATAACCAGCTCATTCGGTGAACATGAAATTCTGAAGTAGTATATTTCTTCTTTGGATATATTATACAATGTGTGAAACATGCTTGAAATAGTATTGAATATCTTCGTGCGAAATTCTTCATTCGTTTTCAGCGAACCACACTCGCCCTCAAATTTCAGAAGAATTTTGTAGTCAAATGTGGCAGAGGCATTGTTGGTTTGATGAGATGTATTTGTAGCGTCTTCAGTACACGTGGCTATCGGTGTATTTACGGCTGCATTCTCTAGTAGTGTTGAAAATGTGGACATTATAGTTGATTGTGTGATCGAATGTGTTGTTTCAATATTTGTATTCGACGTCGGGTAAATACCTGTTGTTGATGTTGAATCCTCGCTAGCATTTGTTTTGGTCGTTTCTGAATTTGTTTCAAAATCTGGTCCAGCAATGGTTGTTACAGTCCCCACTTTTGATGATGAAATCGTTGTTCCTGGTTGAGTCATATCAGTCGAAACCACTGTCTTAGTTGAGTCAATTGTAGAAGACAATAGAGATATCAAATGCGATATCGACGTCAATGTTTCAAATGATTGAGAAGAATTAATTATTGGCGACGTTTCCGAAGTTGATGTAAGCGAGTGCTCGGTAGTGACTTGCTCTATTGTTGATGATGCCGGTGAATAAGAGGTTGAAGTTTCTATAGGAAAAGTTATATCTGCTAACACCGACGAAGTCGACTCTGCTGATACTGCAATACTTAAAATAGTAGTGAATGACGTACTTACATCTACGTTTGTAATTAAAGAATCTGGTGTAGAAACCGAGAGTGTTTCTATTGACGTATGAATCGGATTTAAATCACTTGTAGTTTGAATAGTTGAATCAATTATTGACGTTTCTGAAATACTCGACGTGAAAGGCGCGATGGAAGAAGACTCAGGCAATAATTGTATCGGGGTTAGAGATGATTGATCTGATGCCAAATTATTTGATGCATCGCCTGACTGAGTGGAATCCGCTAAAGAAGCTGTGGAAACGTCTTTTGAGTTAACTTCAATTGTTGATGTGGAATTAGGCAAAACAGGATCCTCAGGAACTGTCGTCAATGACAAACTAGGGCTAGAGCTAGAAGCCTCGAAAACAGAAGGTGTATCGCTCGTTATGCCGTTTTCAGGCAGAGGTGGTGTTGTAGTAAGGACCTCAATGGTAGAGCTGATAGAGATAGGGGCCTCGTTTTGGACAGCATCTTGGCCTTCGCTGTATTTGACTGAAAAGTAAAAAAACAACAAATGTATGAAAGGTATAGTTTCAACGTAGATGGCTGTTTGAACATTTTGCTTTACGTTTACATGTTTTTTTCTGTCTCCGAAACTTTACCTACTTGACTTGGGAGACGGAAAACTACAACGGGCGAGGCATGGTCAGGGGTGATAACCTCAAAAAAGGGTTAGGGTAAGGGTTAGGGTTAGGGTTAGGGGTCGGGTTAGGGTTAGGGTTGGGTTTAGGCTACCCCAAACCCTAACCCGACCCCTAACACTAACCCAAACCCTAACCCTAACCCTCTAACCCCCCCTTGCGCAATACCATACCATGCCTCGCCCGTTGTAGTTTTTCGTCTCCCACTTGACTTAGTGAAGTAAACTTTTTATTTAGTTCCCTCATGTGTACAATAAAAGTTGGCAGTGATTCCTTTAGCAAGCACACATTAATGTGTGCCGGATCTAAGAAAGAGTATTCATAAACAGTTGTAGTTAAAATCTCACATTGCTTTCAGGATGTGAAATAAGTTTAATTGTTATATTTTATTCACTTTTTGAGTGCGTTTAGTCTTTTTAAAAAATTATTATTTTAGTAACCATTATCTAAAATTTAAACACTGATGTCACCACCTTTAGTTTGTTTACCTCGTTTCGTGAAAATGTAGTGTTCAAGTTGTTTTTTTCTATTTATTGCAATCAAACAGACAATCGAACGAATCCTCGAAGGAAACGATCGCAATACACATGACACACCTTTCACAAAATTTGCAAATCAAGTTTCATGATCATACATGTACATGTACGTTCTTGGATTTATCTAAACCAGGAATTTTTTTCTAATCTTTGTGAAGATTGACCACTCATTTTATGAACCAAAAAATAATAACGCGTGAAAAAATGAGTCGCAAACTGTACAAAAATGTTGCGAACAATTTTAAAATGTGAAAACATGAGCCGGAAACTTCTTCAAGTTCTATAAAAGTGATTTGTGAACTTCTGAAATTTGTGGAAAAAAACGACAATTCTATAAGAAGCTGAAAAAATCCCCGCTTACAAAATTAACGTAGTATGTTTATAAGGTACATCGACCTGATATCTGATAAATAAATAAAAGGGCATACATAAACATCATAGTATTCTCTTGCGGTATATCTATTTTCATCCTAGTTTCATGATTACTTCTTTTTTATTTATTTGTTCACGCTACGACTTCAACAGTTTGCAATCTTATGTTGTAATTAAGACCCCTTAAGTATATGTGCGTATTTATTGCAGTGATACAAATGTTATATGAAAATCAATTATTAAAAGGCGTATACAACAGTTCTACACTCACCGGCATATGCACACAGCAATAGTACAATAATTTGAAAGTATAACATGTTGAATCCTTGGTCTATTGGGTACAGTTCTGAAATAAATAGAGAAAATATATAAGTTTATCGTTGCAACAATTATGCACTAAAAATTTATTTAAATTTCATTTTATCAGTTATGACATAATCCATTCAATGACATAAATTATATGACTGTTGTAATTTTTGAAAAAAAATGTTTTCTTAAAAAGAGAAAACTGCAGAAAAAGACTATATGTTTTAATAATTGAACATACAATATTTTTTTAGACGTGTGTCTATTTAAGGTAAATTGATAGAAATTGTTTTGTTCTTTAAAATTGTGTTCTATGTGTGTATGTTATCGATGATGATGATGATGATGATGATGATGATGATGATGATTATGATGATGATGATTATGCTGCTTCTGCTGCTGCTGATGATGATTATGACGATGACGACGATGATGATATGATGATGATGATGATGATGATGATGATGATGATGATGATGATGATGATGATGATGATGATGATGATGATGATGATGATGATGATGATGATGATGATAATGATGATGAATATGATCTTGTCAAATGTTTGGCAGACTTATAAATCGGTGTTCATATAGTTTCATCTCTTGCAAATTCAGAAAACCTAAAAAGCTACTTTTAAAGTTACTGTAGCCGAAAATACAGATAAAGGATTTGCATTTAATTGCACTTGTGATGTGGGTTTGTATTGAATTGCAGTGGACACTCAAACACGAAGAATTAAATACAATTGAAATTATAAATTGACAGAAGAAGAATTACACTTGCTCGTAAAGACGAAATCGATCATCTATAGATATGACAGATAAATATTCACAGCTTTGATAAATGTGTATTAAACGGCTGAAAGCAACATTGTACACATTAGTTCAACTGCTTGGATATTAGAGTACCATAAAAAAACGGGTAAATAGAAAATTGGCGGCGACGAGCGGAAATCCGAATAAGGACATATCCGAACAGCTACATCTTATACATCTGCGTCCTTATTCTCTGAAGAAATTATCAAACAGATAAAGAAGGCAAGAGTGTTTGGGCCATTGATGCACTGTACATGCAGCACATATAGTCAACAGAAAATCATTGACAATAAAAATTCCGTGAAAAAGTTCTTTCTTACACGCTTGTAAAATGATGTCTTATGAAAACGCAATATATTTCTATTTAATAAAATTGAGCTTTATAACGAAGATTTTTCATTTTAATAGTAAATGAATTGCCAGAATAATAATTGTTTGTTCCTTGTTTAATTGTGCAGGTATTATTAAGACAGTTCTACGTATTTCAAAAGCGTAAATTCGCACATGCCTTCATTTTGCAATTGTAAATTTCCATCATGATACTTGCATCGTGTTTAGCTATAAAAAATCGTTTACGCTTCCTTGGTTACTATTGGCATTTTCTGGAAGTATTTTTTGAAATATTTGGATAAAATTTCAATGTTTGCCATGTTGTTAAGCAACATATCGGTACTTGATTTACATACTAATTATGAACACCGGAATATAATGGTTGTTAATCAATAATAAGTATTGTTAATCATTTAAGCATATAGTACATATAGTTCTAGATATATGAATAGCTGTAATTAAAAATACAAACAGCTGTGAATTGGTCGATAAATATGGTGTTTCTTTATGAAACTGGTTGTTTCGAATTCTCGACCTCTGGCGAGAACGCGAGAACAAGATATGAATGAGTGAAATCATGATTCGAGTTAACGATACGTGAACGCGAGATCACGATAAGAGGACGAAATCATGATGCAAGATCAAGATGCAAGAATGTGAGATATAGATGCATCTAGATGCATCGTATTCACGCAACTTCGCATCGCCATCTCAAATCGTGTTGTCGCACCAACGCATCGTAATCTCGCAGCCGCGCAACAAGATTGCAATATCGCCATCTGAAGGTCGAGTGCGCGAAAACATAACGCGAAGGCACGATATTGCGATGCAACGTCGATTTTTTATTTATCTTAGATATATTTGTCTTCAGAAAAACATCGCAAGTATAAAATGAGTATTTCACAAAATCATTCTTTTATTATTTCTAGTCTTCAAAGGCTTTCTACAGAGCGATTATGTCTTATTATGGCATAGAAACCTTGTTTACGATAGTTCGTGTAGTTGTATTCATTTTCTGTTTATATGATGCTATTTTAGGATGATTTGCGGCTGATGCAACTGTAGTTTCATTCAGTTTATATTCGAAAGAATGATAGCGATAACGCCTCAGTAGGATGACGATAGCGCAGAAGAACGATGAAAATGTCGCGACAAAAGGACGTCACGATATTACGATGCTGAACAAGCGATAGTACGATACGTTACATAATGTCTCATTAAAAGCATGGTGCAGTCGTGGCATTGTGTGTCCGACATCTACATGTTGCGTTATCCTCCTCATATTGTCTATTTGCGCTATCGTAGTATAATCAGTGTGTGTTATAGGAATCATACTGAGTAAAGAGTATCGAGTAAGAGCCCATCCATGAATACGCGATATCGCTAGCGGTACTCCGTTTTAAACAAAGACCAGCCAGATGCATCGATTGAGAATGCCGTGAAAACGCTTCTTTGATCTCTTTCCTTCCCCATGATCATTACATATTACAGTTTTAAGAAACATCAAACCTTGGGAAATAACAGCGTTCAGCTATGAAGAAATTCGCAAGAAATATATCCTGGAAGCATGCAAAGCCGGATTGAAGCAAAACTAAAATCAGACTGTCATACCGATCTTTACACGCATGTCTTTAACAACGCAAAAGACGTACAGAGCTTGAGCGCAGTGTCAATAAAAATATTTATCATTCAAACAATATTTGTTCAATCATATAGGACGTCACAAAAAACATTTCGCACAATCTTTGTTAATCGGTCAATAAACTGTTCATTGTCGCGCTGTCGTAAAATTATGAAAGTACTCGAGCTAAATTCATCACGAATAAATGTAAACGCAATAGAGACCCCTGTCGTTTTTTTCCCAATTAACAACGATATATTTGAAAAAAATATTTATAAAATGGCTTACCTTCTAACTAATTCCACATGTGCAGAGGCTTGCAACGAAAGCGTTTTCCGTCTTGAATTAAAAAGAAATATAATGAGTACAATCGACGAACTAAAATCAGTTCAATCGTCGATTCCTATATGCCAGAATCTGCGTGTATTTTGTCCTCGCGAATGAATATCGCTATCGCAAGTGGCGGACTTAAACGTGGTTCTTCGTGTATGCTAATTGTCATTTAGATAGCACAATAAAAGCTTGACTCGTGACTGATAATGGATGGGTGTGAGCTCGAGAGTTCGAGATCGGGTTACACGTGTGAAAACCTGTTCAAACGACGGCGCTGCATTGGCGTCTAAAGGACCTTCTATACAGTAAGTATTGTTTGCCTTAACGCTATGCTTTATTTAATGAAATCTTTCCATATTGCTGCGTCTACTGTAAAAATACTCGTTGAAGTATACGACACTTTCCTTAGTA
The DNA here is from genome assembly GCF_020536995.1 of Dreissena polymorpha. Lineage (NCBI taxonomy): Eukaryota > Metazoa > Mollusca > Bivalvia > Myida > Dreissenidae > Dreissena > Dreissena polymorpha. The sequence goes on along the minus strand of NC_068358.1, from coordinate 16,239,839 downwards.
AAGCATGTGCTATTTCTAATGGCGTTGCATCTCAACATTCAACAATGCCTTTTTATCAAAGTAATTATTTATAAAACACGTTTTCGTATTCCGTAGTTAAAAAGATAAGTCATATATGTTATTTTTATTTCCATTAGAAAAATGCCAAAACAACTGTTATTACTTATTATTCCTTTAATATTTTACTGCATATAATTCATGTTTGTTTTTACATCATAGTAATTGTAAACAAAGATAATTACTTTTTTAAGTTGTCATCGTTATTTAAAAATTAAAGAGATGGATAGAACATGTTTATCAAGTCAACGTGCCTAACGTAAACCAGTCGGAAAAATTGTTCCAGGAAGTGTACCATGTATACGGACTTTTATCGCAAGTCCTGTTCCGACCAATGCGGCCGGGGAAGTCTTCTTTCCCTAGAGTCGTCTATACACAGTCTGCAAAATATAGATATCATTTAAATTTTCAAAACCAAATTGAGCCTCGCTTTGTGAAATGGGGATTTAATGCATATGCGTAAAGTCTAGTTGCAGATAAGCAGATGTGCAGTCCAAACAGGCTAATATGAGACACCACTTTCTGCTTTTATTTTGTTTTTCGTTTAAAGGAAGGCGGAAAGTGTCGTCCCTGATTAGCCTGAGTGGACTACACAGGCTAATCTGGGACGACATATAGCGAAAGTACATTTCACAGAGCGCGACTCAATTATAAAAACCATGTTGGAATCGGAAAATGAGCTGTATTAAAAGTTACAGGGTTAGTAACTGACCCGATACCGTATCGGGTCAGTAACTAACCCTGTAACGAATATATCACGCCAACTACTTTCCATCTTATCAAATTAACAAGGACAAACAATGTTTTTTTTATAACTAGTATTATCGAAAATATAAAATTCAAGAACATTATATAACAATAACAAAACTTCATTTTAGTCTACTGATACCATATAGAATATATGGGGTCAACATGTGACGTCATGTTAGTCTACTGACACCAAATAGAATATATGGGGTCAGCATGTAACGTCATGTTAGTCTACTGACACCATATAGAATATATGGGGTCAGCATGTGACGTCAAACAGCCAATGAGAGAAGAGTAATTTGTATATGGCTTGATATAGTTATGTATCGGTCGGTTCTCACCTTAAGTCGTTCTGATGAGAGGTTATTATTTAGTTTCCTCTCCTAAAATGTGTATTTGTCTTAAGCGTTTTACCGTAATATAAAGCTGTAAGTGGCAAACCTGTAGTCCGATATAGGCGTATCAGTAAGTGTTTTCTTCACGATTATGACAAATATATTAGAACAATACGATTTTAACATTTTGGTTGAACAATTATGGTGGCTAGGTGTTTAAAAATCTACCTCGGATATTGAATTTTTCAACCCAAGCAGATACAAATATTATCTCTTATGTAAAGGAAAAATGTCTTCTTATAATGCAAAATTATGCATAGGTCAATTAAATCATACATCGCTGCCCTGCGACTTATTATCATTGATGATTTGAGAAAAAACTCGAAAGATTCCATATACGGTATCAAATAACGGCACTGATAAAAACTCATACGCTAAACGCAAACGATATATGGTTTATTCAATATACAACAGGCATATAGTCCATGAATATATGCGTTTTACACATAGTAACATAAATAAAGGCATAGAATGTGACAGTATTGAATTTCATAAGTTGTTAAATAAAGTATCAAAACATGTAAAAGGTCTAGGACAAATGGATTACAGCATTTAGACTTTATTTGGGACGCGTTCTGAGAAAAACATGCTTAATGTAAGTGCGTAAAGTGTCATTCCAGATTATCCTGTGCACAGGCTAATCTGGGACAACACATTCCGCCTAAATTGGTTTTTGTTTAAGAAGAGACTTCATTTTGACGAAAAATGTCATAAAAGCGGAAAGTGTCGTCCCTGATTAGCACAGACTAATCTGGGACGACACTTTACGCACATGCATATGCCCAGTTTTCTCAGAACACGACTCATTTACTAATGTCATTAGTGCGATCATGTGACATTTTAGCCAGTGCCATAGGAATCCATTATTTTAACCATAAGATTCATATAAAATGGGAACGTCTGCGGTTCGCTTCTCTTGCACCAGCAAGGACCGTCAACCCTCGTGTCGGCTCTACCCATGCTGTTTTCTTTTACTCTATAGACCTACCGGATGCAAACGTAATACGCATCTGACCCTGGGAGTATACTGTCCATGGAAGGCTGGTCAGAAGAGGAACCAGCGCAGCGAATGTGCTTACAGCGGACAATGACCGGGAGGGTCCCTCGCAGAAAGGCCGACTGGCCATTGACGGTTGCCTTACGAAGGATTTTGTCTCCGCACGGCGGTACTAAGAAAATACGACGTACGTGTCAAACGGTTGGTGTGCTCGCGATAGCATTTGTATTACAAACAAAATGACGACGCAACAATGTCAACTTGCCGGTTATTCCATTTAGACAAAACACTTAAATTTATAGGTGGAAATAAATACGCAAAACAATAAACTGAAACTGAAACTGGTTTATTTGCTTAAACGCCTGTTTCTACATTTAAACATATTCAATGGCGTTGTACATAATCTATATAAATGAAAATATATATAAATAAAAAATAAATAAACAATCAATAATATTCAACAAATTAAATATAAGAATTATATAACACTAAAATTTTCATATCACAACATCTTAAAACCAATTAAGATATAGAATAATAATATTAATCGGATTAATATTAATCGTCTAGTTTGCTCTCACAAATGTCTCTATTTTAAAGTTCATTGACTTGTTAAAACAATGAGGTATAGTCTTTAAAGAAGTGCGTTTTCAGATTTCTTTTCAAACAGTCAATCGATGAGATTTGTTTCAGACTCAATGGTAGATTATTCCACAGTCTGGGTCTAATTGTGCTAAAACTTCTGTCACTAAATATTGTGCGTTTATTGAATGGCACGGGGTAACACTCGATGCAGGACTCTGATCATCTGGTGGAACGTCGTTGAACTTTTGGTGTTAACAGTTCAATCAAATACTTTGGCGCGTTTCCAGTGTGACAATTGAACATGTAAGTGAGAATCTTAAAGTTTATTCTTGCTTTGATTGGCAGCAAATGTAAATCTTAGAGTGCCTGCTTAGAGCTATCTCTTCTTCTACGATTCAAAACTAACTTAGCGCACATGTTTTGAAATCGTTGTAATTGTGCTAATTCACAGTCTGCAATCCCATACAAAACGACGTTAAAATAGTCCAGGTGCGAGAGAACGAGGGTTTTGTTTGCATCTCGTGTCAGATATTTGCGAATACTTTTGATCTTAAAACCGTTCATCATTGCGTTTCTACACTTGATCTTTATGTGACTTTGGAAACTCGAAGTATTATCCAAATATGCCACTAAGTATCTGATGGTACTTTGTTTCTCAATTTTGTCACCAAAAATTTCATTCTCCTGAATGGTTAACTTGTTTAACTGTAGGGCACTTCCAAATAATATATGTTCAGTCTTTGAAGAATTCATTTTGAGTTTATTACCCTTCATCCAATCGTTACACTCCGAAGCGAACTCCTCTAGTTTGTGAATGGTTTGAGCTTCAAGTTCTTTCTTGGGTAGAAAACGTTTGCTTGCTGTGTGATTGTCGGCAAAGCCGTATACAGAAATGGAAGGGGGGACAATGTCAAATATGGTTCCAGCGTACGTGATATACGTTTCCCTTAGGGACACTACATGCTAGTTCACGCGCCGAAGACTGGTTCACACTTACACGGCAGCTCCGGGGCCGAATGTATGAGTCCAGCCAATCTAATGCAATTCCACCGATCCCGTATTGACACTTAAGAACGTCCAAAAGGATGTCGTGGTCCACTGTGTCAAAAGCTGCACTAAGGTCTAATGCTTATTGACACGAATGATTTTGTCTGTATGCCGATTTTGTGTGTGCATAAGTTCGTGTTCAGTTAAATGTTCATTCAATATGTACAAAGCTGCTTTTTCAATTAATTTGGACAAGAACGGTAAGTTACTCACTGGCCTGTAGTTGGACAATATTAAATCTAGGCCGGCTTTTTTTCAAAGAGGTCTAACAATTGTTTCCATTGCTTTGGGGAAACTCACTGTGTTAATGAAAGATTAACTAGTCTGATAATGATAGGGAGGAGCTCTTCCAAAAATGAATTCAACAATTTTGTTGGTAAAACATCAATTTCACAGAACTTTGTTTGTGCATTTTATTTATGAGTTTTCTAACTTCATCTTTTTCAAACTCAAACAATAAATAGAGTAACGTATGGGCAATGAAATGGAAGTATATGTAAATAGTTGAGCGATGTAAATAAAACACTAAACACCACAAGAATGCCTTCTGCAGACCGTCTGTATTTTCGTTCTGTGATCATAGAATATTATCAAATTTGGTTGCGTCATACCTTTGCGTATAAATGGGACTCCAAAACAAATGCGAATAAAGCTTGCAGACGGACTTAACGTCAAGAAAACAATAATTGTATAGCATCTATTCATACATGTCGACGAAATATCGAATATATGTAGATAAATCGCAAATATAGGTTGAAAAAAAAATCAGATGAAATCTCTTTAAATCATTCATAATATAAGGTACCTTAATTTTGAAGTTCATACGTATTTTGAGCGTACATTACATATCGATAACATTAGTACGCAAACCATTCCATACAAATAGCATTTACTTTGATTCACGCCAACAATATAGCTTATCTCCGTGGAAGAGCATCGTACGAAAAAATGAGAAAATAAATCTCATTCAGAGAAGTGCACTCATGTTTCTTCGTAGCGTCTTGTGCAAAATAAAGTGATGTATGCCTATATTGGAAATACTCATTCTTATTTCACACAGAGCCCGTTCGTATATTTTGCAAACTGAAAACAGACAGCGTGTAGTTATTTTGGGAGAACACTGTGTTGATTATATATATGTTAATTAATCATAATTAACCCAACCCAGCGTTAATTAACACAACTATGCGATCCTTATTTTAAATGGAAACCGATCCAATGAGTCTATCAATTTCCAATGACTGAATTGTGATGTAAATGCCTCTATAAATGTATTAATCAACTGTAATAAAGTGTCATTGATACATAAGTTATTAGATTAAATGGACACATCGACCTTTTGTCATTTGTTTATTTTCTAGGAAACCTTTATTAACCCATTTATGCCTAGCGTCTAGAAAAAAATGACATGGCAAATAGCGTAAGATCCAGTTGAGACGCCGCGGCGTCTCATTTGGGTCTGCGTTGTTTGCTTAAAGGAATTTCTGTAAGAAGTATTCTAAATATAGAAATAAATATACTAGACATCCCTAATTTTGGAAATAAATTGATCCAATTTAGACGGATGGGAGAGTCCACTAGGAATACATGGGTTAAGGAGAGAGGGTTTATTGCAGGAATCCCTGAAACGTGTTCGAGTAAAATTATTTTGGGGTTTGAAACTCAGACCCTGTAGAATTCGCCTTACAATCCTCAACGTCTACGATTCTATTTAAATATTTCACACTCAGTCATACCATGTTAATCCGTGTGATTAAGGGATCACTGATAATGTGTGTGGATAACTTGTTTATTATCAAATGCTTCAATATAACTCGTTTGTCAACTGAATGAGTAGCGTTCCGAGAAAACTGGAAATAACGCATGTGTGTAGAGTGTCGTCACAGATTAGCCTGTGGAGTCCGCACAGGCTACGCAGAGACGACCCTTTCAGACTAAATTGTAATTTTGCTAAGAAGAGACTTCATTTAAACGAAAAATGTCATAGAAGCGTAAAGTGTCGTCCCTAATTAGCCTGTGCGGATTACACTTTACGCACATGAATTATGCCCTGTTTTCTCATAACAAGACTCGTTTTGTCTGCCTCACGTCGATATGCCCCTTAATTGTATCATTATACTCAAATGTTTCCTATAAAATTCAATCAAAATGCATTAGCTTAAACATAAAATAAAGTCAAACTGCTGCGCATAAAGACCCTCATAGCAACACCTTTTCTTGAAGAGCATTCCAAACCTAAAGGATTTAAGCATTAAAAAAGAAAGGGCATGTGGTAAGTAAGAAAAAACTTGACGCGAAGCAACGGTCGATGTTTTATTGCCATCTTTTAACAGGCACGAAGAAATATTAAAACATGAAGTCACGACAAGTGCCCGTACAGAGAATTGTTATCTGAAATAACTGCTGTTGATTATTTTTAGACAGTGCGGCATTGAACACCAAAATATGTAGTATACTGTAATTCTAACACGTAATATGTGCTTGCACCTTGTTTTATGGGTCCCGAATCCGTGAGACATGTAGCTGCAGTGGCTACATTTATTGGTAACAATGACAAGGGAGTATTTAACTACTTTTCTCGATATTCCATGTTTGAGCTACATTTTCGAAAATGACATTTCAGGTACAAACGTACAAAGCTACGCTGAACAAGAATTCAGGTATCAAATGTAGAATACGTTTAT
>NC_068358.1:16208324-16225824 GCF_020536995.1 Dreissena polymorpha | reverse complement strand
GCCTGAGCGACAAAAAGAAAAATCAAAGTAATTTGTTCAAACTAATTCATGTAGTTCTGACAAATGTATCACTTTTGTCGGTGGCGGTGATGGAAACAACGAGGGAGGAAAGTACGTGTTACGGAATCAGCTGACATACGTTTCCAATAATTCGATACTATTAAAAAAGTTTAATCAGTTCACCTTTTTTAACGTATTTTTATGAAAAAGAACGTATTTACGGCGCGCTTGTTTGCTTAATATATACATTTTTTTAGCTTAAAATAACATAAGGATGTCACGCTGTATCTTTTTAAATTACTTCCGTATAGATAAAATCTCCAACGAGTAAGAAAAGAGTTTTTAAAACTTTACCGAACGCTTTTTAAACAATTCACTCTGAATAGGTTTCGGTTTCCTAAAACAGACTTAAAACGTAATGTTATGTAAAATGATAGGTTCTTTATGAAACATGTTTTTGGTATTGCGCGGAACGTTTGAATCTTATGCTGATAATTCTTTTTGCATTCCCTAGATTGATTGTTGTTATTCTTGCTATGATTGTTTTATAAAATATGTTGTCATTGATCGCATGAGCATTGTATTTACCTTATATGATGATATCAAACAGAAACTTTAAGTTTCATAAATTAAAAAACTGCTTTGTCATGAAATAAAATTATTGCATAATTTCGCCAATCGTATAATGCTCGGCTACCCTCTTAAATAAATGTATGTTAAGTTCATGCTTTTTCAATGTCTCAGCAGTTTCTCATCGAAATATAAGGGCTAATTGTTAAGTTGCACTTGTCATATCATCTTTCACATTACAATCATCTCGTCAATAATGTGTGTGTTATTAAGCTTCAGAGTGGGATATCATATTAATAAACATAGAGGGTAAATAGAGGCACACAATAGTAATCGGCTTAAGAAATAGAGCAAGTATATCCAAGAAAGGATACGTTTGATCGTTTTTGGATTTTTTCTTCATGCATTCATGGGCGCATGTACTATTCAAACTGGTATTATAAATGAAGTTAAACTTCATAGCATTATATATATATATATATATATATATATATATATATATATATATATATATATATATATATATATATATATATATATATCAAGGAATAAATTCTGATGAAACAATACCTTTCAACCATAATCCATAAGACAACACAGACCTTTTTATCGCGTGATTGTAACGGCGTGCATGCGTCTAGTTACGGATAAAGTCGATACATCCTTACAACTGAACATCTTTATGTCGCAAGTAATACTTGTTTAAAACAGATAGAATTCCGTAGAATTTAAGTTAATTTGTATTGAATTATCATATGTTAGAACCATTTCATCAAAATATATTTGATTACATATCAATTATAATTGAAATCTTTATATACATTTACTGTTATGCTTAAACACTTTTGTCATTTTAATTTTTCAGACAACAGGTTAAGATATCAACTTCCATGATGTGTTGTTTAAGATAGAATATCTGATAAATTACAATAATTTATCCACGACGTCTGGGCCTTGCGCGGGTGGGATTGCAACTTGCCGCACGTGCAAATATATACATATATGCGAATATTATTGATTTGTGTTCTCACATTTTTTATCTCTCGGAACAATTTGATAGAAAAAAACATTTGGCTTATGTTTGGTTAGCACTTGATTAAAGGAATATTAAATGTTTCTGTGTTTTTTTTGTAGCACGTTGAACTTGTAAGGATGCGACATGCAACCGCGTGTACATGTAGCATACGGGAGCTTGATAAGGCTCGTATTCTTGAATTGGAAACACCATTAAGTGCATTTTCAGTTGTGATTTACTGTGTTGGAACTTAGCATTTATTGTTTGTCTGCGAGTTTTGATTTGAATTGTAATTGTAAGCACACGAACATAGTGACCATTTTTTTATCTCTTTTTTCTTATTTTTTGATAATTCATGAATTTATGCAATTTTGAATGAAATCTAATTGCGGGAAGGCATTTAAAGGTGAAATTGAGAATTTGTTATTACTTATTTTATTCCAAAACGTATTAGTCGTTAATATTTATTTGATGTTTGAAATCAAATGTCAATCATAGTTATAGATATACACAGAGAATTACGTTATTAAAACATTTTTTCTCACTTGTGTGCTCAATTCAATCCTTTAAGGCATATTTGTGAGGTAAACCCGAACGTTAAAATAATCGTTTATTTAAGGCCCGATACAAAATAACATCACCAGTCACACCAATCACCCACGGTTTTTATTTTATTTTTATATCAGCAAAAGACGGGTCTAACAAACTTAAATAAATATCAAACATATGATATATATCAAAATAATAATGTAAACTTCCGCGCACGTCCTTCAAATGCATTCGGTGCTTTAGAACAAGCGAGTCAAAGTACCTAGAAAAAATCAATACTAATGTAAGTATTATCACATTACAGTCAAAAACTGATAAATTATTATAATTTCAATTTTTTTATTATAGATAACGAAGTTCAATGAAATGTCAAATGATGTAAGCGACAGGTGCGCATAGCAACGTTAAATCGTATACGCGATTCGCATTTTGTTAAATTGGTATACGTTTCAGTAATTATTTCAATAATTAGATCTAATTATCTTAAAGACGAAAACGATAAAGAATAAATTTGTTTGTGAATTTAAATGTAATTATGCGTAAAAATATATGTTTTTATATAACTGAATAATTCATGCAAAGCACAATTGCCACAAGAATAACATCGAGTTTTTCATCAAAAGTCTCCGAAGTAATGATTATATCGTGGAGGAGTATACATTGCCGAGCGAAAAGTGCGCTTGGTATAACATAGCCTCCGGCATTATCTATTGATACTGACACGGGGTTATTCACGCATGAATAATTCACAGCTTTGGAGCAGTCAGTAAGACCTACCTATAAATCGAGCTCTGTTATAGATTAAATCTGCTCAATTAAATATAGTCGATTAGACGTTGACGTCTCTCGAGTAAATCAAGCACAGTCGGAGCGTCACAGACAATCAAGGAAGCTGATTTTGCGGACCAAGTTAGATCGTAAGGCAATAAAGATGTTATCGATAAGGGCGCGTGGCGAAATTTGCCTTTGAAAAAAGGGCGCGTGGCGAAATTTGCCTTTGAAAAGGGCAGCGTGGCGATCCGGGAGGGCTGCTCGGCTTTTCGCCACGCTAAAATGGCCTGGGAAAAACACTATTCGTGTAGGTAGTGAATGAGTGCTTAACCTGTACGTCACAATTGCTTTAGTAATATCTATTTTAACATGCAAACATATCTGTTGTAAAATCTTTCATAAAAATGCAATACTTGTGTTGGATTGTGTTTTTATCGTACACGAATTGTGAACATTAACAGGTTTTGCATATATATGTTCATAGCAATGTCAATAATCTTTCACTGCTTATAAATATACTTATGCATACAAATGGAATGCCGTGAATTGGTCAAGTCTTGTCAAGAATTAAAACTTATTCCGTTGGTGTGCCCCTTTAAGTATATTGTGTACGTCTTGTTTTAAGTTCGATACGTAATTTACCTAACTTTAATAATCTCGATACATTATTAATTATGTGTGTTTTCATTTAAACTTAAATCTGCATTTGCATTGGCAAACAGCAATACATCAAGTCATGCCAATAATTTAAATTTAATAACGTTGATATGCCTCTTTACATGTATTCTAAATATCTTGTTGTGTTTTTTACAGGGGGATGCTTTATAATCCTAATTTTACCGACTGTGCAACACATAATGTGTGTTTTTATTTAAATTAAATTTACTTGTGCATTTGCATACCGTAAAAAGTCAAGCCATGTCAAGAATTACTATTTAAATCGCCGATATGCCCTTTTAAATGAATGATATACATTTTGTTTTCAGTTGGATGGTATATTAACCTTCATTTACTGATCTTGCTACCCATAATGCACGATTTCATTTACATTTTAATCTACTTTTTCATTGGCATACAGAAATACATGTTCTAGTTTATGTTTTGACCTGAATGTTTTTAATTGTATTTTACTTCATTCAGTTAAACTGCTGTTGTGAACAAAAGACCCCGTTGATCTATGCTTTTCTTTGTTAAATTTTAATTAAGTTATAACTCATAGAACATTTGGGTTAATTTGGTAAACATAAAAATGACTTTCATGCATTTAATTAATTTTCATGTTTGAAATTCTGATCATTTTTTTTTCTTAAAAAATAATTAAACACATTAATCAATCGATTCATGTTTAAAAACAAATAATTTGTAGTCAAATAAAATCAGTATTATATATTTTTATGAGAAATAGAGGTTGTTTTTAACATTTTCTCAGTGAGTTGCTATATAAGTTTCTATATAATTAGCTTATTGATGAATTGTTATTATGCTAAAACCTGTTTTTAAAGTGGAAATAAAAAATAACAACACTGTTGACCCATCTTTTTTTCACAACAGATGGTTCTAGCTTAATACCAAAAATTATCAAATTCTAGATATAGCAAACTTTTCATTAAATTGCAGCACACGCCCTAAAGACATTCACTTTTCTTATAAAAGTCCTTACTGGTATTATTCTGGTATGAGCATTACTAAACTCAATGGCATGAAATTACATGTATCGAGTTCAAATGCCAAAAAATAAATTTACCAAATAAATATAAATGTATTGTCCACCTACTAAATGTATTCATCTGCTTGATTTTATCACCGTCATTTGGTTGTAAGACACACGTGTGCTGTGTAACGGAAATAACTAAACTATCGTACAGATAAACTCGGATTAAAATGCAACGGCTCAACAATTTATAGAAAGGGATCAGCTGTGTGTCCGACAAAAAGAGGGTGTTCGAAAATTAAATGTGTCCGAAAACTTAGAGTATTTACACTATTTCCACAACAATTGTTTTCTAAGCGACCGAACCATATTAATTTTTTACACACTGTATGTTGGGTCTATATATTCCATTCCTAACTGCATAAATATATGTTAATAATCAAAAGGTCAAATAAGAAAACAAGTACTCGTGTTGATCGCGATTGTTAACCTATTTCTTTTCCTTTCTGTAGCGATTTGGCCAACACTATCTTCACTTATGTGTCGCATCGATCTATTAAAAGATGCATACGTGTTCTTTAGTTATTTGCATCTTGCGAAACTTTAAATGATTATAAAGATAGAAGAAAAGCATTTTCTGCTAGCATATTTAACATTTTAAAAGTGAAAGTACTATAGTCCCTTGGCTTAAATTGCCTGAAGACTCAACTAGTATGTAAATTTCGTTTAATAAACGTTGTTTTCCAAATAGCTATCCCGTTTCACTAGCTTAAAAACTCACTTTATGTTATAATTATTAAGGATATTTACGTTTCAGACACACACACACAATGATATCATGATTGGTTAAGAGCCTTTGGTTCACATAGGCCATGTAAACATGTAAAATCTTGGGCGGGATTGTCGGTCTTAAGGTCAAAGTCATTAAAAATCTATATAGAATTCCGCTTAATATTCGAGAACAATTGTGCTTTTCCAAAAGCTTTAATACAATTATGCTTTAATACGGGCTCAATCTCTTGTTTGCCATTTTAGTCACCGTCTACAAAAAATAATGGCTACAACTTATATATGGACATAGTTTGCCTCTAGCCCCCACCCGATACCCATTAGGCTTAATTTCTCAAATAACTAAGTTGCAGTATGTACTTGAAATGATTTTAATAATTTAGAGTTTAATTTTCGATGTACACTTTATTTACTTCCGCTTTTCTTTTCGCGTCAATGGAATTTACCTGTCATTTTATGCTCTTATTATACGTCACACCCAGTTGACATGTCAGTTGTTATACTTTTGTAAGAAAGCAAATTCTACCAGGATGTGCACGTGTGCAATTCCCTTAAATAGAATGTTGACGTCAATGAAGATATGGGTGGATAAATAGACATTACATTGTAAAGAACGATAGTACACAGTGTAATATTGACAGAATGTATACACTTCATACGACTACTTTGTTTTTGTTCGGGTTGTTTCTGAAGGGATGCAAAGGCACAGGTATGATTCTAACTTTCACTATTCGTATGCGAACTTGTGTCTATTGTGTGATGATGATGATGGTAATGATGATGATCATGACTCAAATATTTATAAATATTAGGCTTTAAAGAATGTTTTTGGACGTAAACTATTGTATTTAATTTCAGGAATATTCGGCGACAATTCAGATGCAATTTGTATTGAGGTTTACCAAGTCTAATGTGCGAAAAATTATAGTATGCAGTAACTGTTTCGAGTCAATGCTATATATGTTACGAAATAAAATGTTTGAACATGTATGGTATTCGGACACCAATAAAAATCAATGTAATATTAGGGAAATAAATAAAATGTTTAACGAAAATAGTATTCGGAAACAATTAAGAACCCATATTATATGAAGTGAAGACATAAAATGATTTTAAACGTATGATTTTCAGAAACTATTTAGAGTCAATATAAGAAATCGATTGTTTGAACATGTATTGTGTTCGGAAGCGATTTAGAGTCAATTATATATAAGCATGCGAAATCCAATATTTGGACATGCATTGTAATCGGAATTATTTCAGAATCAATTCTCTATCAGGTTACGAAAACAACGGTTTGCACGTGCATGGTATGTGAAGTATAGCAATTATACATTTATCGATAACAAAATCAAAAGCCCAAACATATTTTTTTCACGGCGTTCATATTAATAGTAGTTAATAACATTTTACTAAAAACGTTCTGTACTACTATTCCAAGACTCTTAGATAAACACAGAATTCATTAAGCTATCGGTAGCATTTCATATAAGGTGTTCATAAAGCTCTAGGTAGCCTATTGGATACGATGTAGATAAAGCTCAAGGTAGCCTATTGGATAATATGTTCAGGTATTCATAAAGCTCTAGGTATCCTAATGGGTAATATGTTCAGGTGTTCATAAAGCTCAAGGTAACCTATTGGATAATATGTTCAGGTATTCATAAAGCTCTAGGTATCCTAATGGGTAATATGTTCAGGTGTTCATAAAGCTCAAGGTATCCTAATGGGTAATATGTTCAGGTGTTCATAAAGCTCTAGGTAACCTATTGGATAATATGTTCAGGTATTCATAAAGCTCAAGGTAACCTATTGGATAAAATGTTCAGGTATTCATAAAGCTCTAGGTATCCTAATGGGTAAGGTGTTCGTAACACTCCAGGTAGCCTTTTGGATTAGGTGTTCTCGAAGCTCTTGGGAGCCTATTGAATACGGTGTTCATACAGTTCTTGGCAGCCTATTGGATAAGTTGTTCATAACGCTCTAGGTAGCCTATCTTTTCACAACAATTGGTTCTAGCTTAATACCAAAAACTATAAAATTCTAGATATAGCAAACTTTACATTGAATTGCAGCATACGCACTTAATACATTCACTATTATAATAAATGTTCTTACTGGTACTTCTCTAAGGTATGTGCATTACTAAAATCAATGGGGTGAAATTACCTGTATCGAGTGCAAATGCCAACAATACATTTACCAAATAAATCAAAATTTATGGTCAACATATCTATTGTATTCATCTGCTAGATTTTATCACCGTAATTTGGTTGTAAAACACACGTGTGCTGTGTAACGGAAATAACTCAACTATCGTACACACGGTGCCTATACCACGTGGCTTTTAAAGATCTGTGTTGGGAGAATAAAGCGCGACCCAGTTAACATTTTTAAGGATGTATTTTTAAATATTTCACCATTTTAATGGGATAAAGTTGAGAGCCCGCTCATTCGTTAGCGTTTGCTTAGGTATCATGATCTTTTAAAACAAATAAGTATTTTTGTCAGTAAAGTGCAACCGCGCGTTTGTAATATGAAGTCCCCACACTGATCCGACATTTTTCTAACCGTTCAAACGCGTGGTTGCACTCTACTAAAACATACTTTTTTTATTTAAAAATATCATGATACCTATAGAAAACTCTTACGGATGAGCGGGCTCTCCACTTTATCCCATTTAAAATGGTGACATTTTTAAAAAGAGATCCTTAAAAATGTTAACTGGGTCGAGTTCTATTCTCCCAACACAGATCCGAAAAAAGTCACGTGGTATGAAAATGCAACCGCTAAAAAATTAAGAGAAAAGGCAGCTGTGTGTCCGACAATAATTAATTTTGCCAAAATAAGAGGTTGTTCGAAAATGTATTGTGTCCGAAAACTTAGAGTATTGACAGTATTTCCGCAACAATTGTTTTCTGTGTGACCAAACCGTTTTAATTTTCTAAACACTGGGTCTATATATTTCATTCCTAACTGTATAAATATATGAAAATTATCAAATGGTCAAATAAGAAAACAAGTACTCATGTTGATCACGATTAACGTATAGTTAACCTATTTGTTTTCCTTTCTGTAGCGATTTGGCCAACAGTATCTTCAGTTATGTGTCGCATTGATCTATCTCAAGTTGCCTACGTGTTTTTCAGTAATTTGCATCTTGAGAAACTTTAAATGATTATAAAGATAGAAGAAAAGCATTTTCTGCTAACATAGTGTTCATTAAAAAAGTGCGAGTACTATAGTTCCTTGGCTTAAATTGCCTGAGGCCTCAACGAGAATGTAAACTTTGTTTAATAAACGTTGTTTTCCAAAATAGCTATCCCGTTTTATTAGCTTAAAAACTCACTTTATGTATTAAGAATTACGGGTATTTACGTATCAGACACACAAATTAGCATGATTTGCCTTTGGTGCACACTATGCATAGGCTATGTGCACATGTAAAATCTTGACAAACAAGGATACTAAGTTTTGTTTGTAGATAGCTTCAATGAAAAACCCTTATATTTGCAAACGAGATGGGCGGTGTTAAGGTCAATGCCATTGACAATAAATATTGGGTTCCGCTTGATATTGGAGAACACTTTTGCTTTTCTAAAAGCTTTAATACAAGCATGCATTAAAAAGGGCTCAATCTGTCGTTAGCCATTTCAGTCATTTGCTAAAATACCGTCTACAAAAAATAATGGATCCAACTTATATATGGACATAGTTTGCCACTAGCCCCCATCCGACACCCATTAGGCGTAACTTCTCAGATTACAAAGTTGCAGAATGAACTTCAAATGATCTTAATGATTAAGAGTTTAATTTTCGGTGAACATTTAATTGTCTTCCTCCTTTCCTTTCGCTTCAATGGAAATTACCTGTCATTTTATGCTCTTATTCTTTTATTTAATATTCATAACTTTGACTCTCGTTAACATTCAAAACATGAACAACAATACATTTATCAAAAAAGATGATAACTTTTTTTTCTAAAAATTAAAAAACCCAAAACTATGTATTTAGCTCGTATCCGGTTGACTAAATAAAAAATACGTTCCCGAAGGCGGTCACGTTCTCCATTTGTGTAACATCACACCCAATTGACATGTCTTTTGTAAGACAGCAAATTCTACAAGGATGTGCATGTGTGCAATTCCCTTAAATAGAATATTGACGTCAATGAAGATTTGTGTGGATAAATAGACATTACATTG
Source organism: Dreissena polymorpha (assembly GCF_020536995.1). Lineage (NCBI taxonomy): Eukaryota > Metazoa > Mollusca > Bivalvia > Myida > Dreissenidae > Dreissena > Dreissena polymorpha. Next base: position 16,216,274 of record NC_068358.1, on the reverse strand, counting down.
TAAGGAACGATAGTACACAGTGTAATATTGACAGAATGTATACACTTCATAAGACTACTTTGTTTTTATTCGGGTTGTTTCTGAAATGCAAAGGCACAGGTATCATTCCAACTTAAATTATTCGTCTACGAATTTTTGTCAATTGTATAATGATGATGAAGATGATGTTCATGACAAAAAAAATCATAAATATTAGCCTTTTACGAATGTTTGAATGCGTACAATATTGTATTTTATTTCAGGAATATTCGGAACCAATTCAGATGCAATTTGTAATGAGGTTTACAAAGTCAAGTGTGTGAAAAATTATAGCATTCAGTAACTGTTCAGAGTCAATTTTAAATATGTTACGAAATCAAGTGTTGGAACATGTGTGGTATTCGGAAATCAGTAAGGTGTTCATAAGACTCTAGGTTCGCTATTGGATAAGGTGTTCATAAAGCTCAAGGTAGCCTTTTGTTTAAGGTGTTCATAAAGCTCTAGGTAGCCTATTGGGTAAGGTGTTCATAAAACTCTAGGTAGCTTATTGGATAAGTTTTTCATAAAGCTCTGGGAAGCCTATTGAATAAAGGTGTTCATAAAGCTCTAGGTAGCCAATTGATAAGGTTTTCATCAAGCTCTAGATAGCTTATTTGATAAGGTGTTCATCATTAAGCTCTATGTAGCTTCTTGGATAAGACGTTCATAAAGCTTTATTAGACTATTGGATATAGTGCTCATAAAGATCTTGGTAGCCTTGTGGATACAGTGTTCATAAAGCTCTAAGTAGCTTATTTGACAAGTTGTTCATAAAGCTCTTGGTAGCCTATTACATATGGTGATCATGAATCTTTAGGTGGTAGGTAGCCCATTTGATAAAGTGTTCATAAAGCTATAGGTAGACTATTGTATCAAGTGTTCATAAAGCTCTAGGTTGCCTATTGGATAAGGTGTTTATAAAGCTCGCGGAAGCCTATTAGATAAACTGTTCCTAAAGCTCTAGGTAGCCTTTTGGATAACGTGTTCATACATTTCTAGGTAGCGTATTGGATAAGGTGTTCATAAAGCTCTGTGTAGCCTATTGAATAAGGTATTCATCAAGTTCTAGGTAGCCTATTGAATAAGGTGTTCATAAAGCTCTAGGTAGCCTATTGAATAAGGTATTCATCAAGCTCTAGGTAGCCTATTGAATAAGGTGTTCATAAAGCTCTATGTAGCGTATTGGATTAGGTGTTCATAAAGCTCTCGGAAGCCTAGTGGATAAAGAGTTCATAAAGCTTTAGGAAGCCTTTTGTATAAGGTGTTCATGAAGCTCTTGGTAGCTTATTTGATAATGTGTTCATAAAGCTCTTGGCAGCCTATTGCATAAGGTGTTCACCCAGTAGTAATAGGGCCTTGTTCGATCCCCGCTAAGAAAGAGTTCTCAAGATCATAGCTTATATACAGCCTTTTTCTTCCCAATAACGGACTTAAAAGTGTTTCATTAAACTTCAGGAATACCTGTTTCTGTAAGGAATAGTCTATATTGTTAAGTATATGGCATGGAAATATAAAATTCACATATATTTAGTATTGTGGCATGAATAAAATTATCGTTTTCATTGATAAAAAGTTACACAACACCAAATAATTTTCTCATTTTCCGGACGACCACGATATCCGCAATTTTGTTGTTTACAGCTTGTTCACCTGGTCGTACTTCTTCTTATTTCAATAAGTGTACTGTTCTAATATCATACACGTGATAATTAGAAGATATCCAACAAAATAAACTGTTGTGCAATTATTCCAGCAATTAACGTGCTTATTTATATAGTAATAGTAGTAGTAGTAGTAGTAGTAGTAGTAGCTGTAGTAGTAGAAGTAGTAGTAGTAGTAGTAGTAGTTGTAGTAGTAGAAGTAGTAGTAGTAGTAGTAGTAGTAGTAGAAGTAGTAGTAGAAGTAGTAGTAGTAGTAGTAGTAATAGTAGTAGTAGTAGTAGTAGTAGTTGTAATAGTGGTAGTAGTAGTAGTAGTAGAAGTAGTAGAAGTAGAAGTAGAAGTAGTAGTAGTAGTAGTAGTAGTAGTAGTAGTAGTAGTAGTAGTAGTAGTAGTAGTAGTAGTAGTAGTAGTAGTAGTAGTAGTAGTTGTTGTAGTAGTAGTAGTAGTAGTAGTAGTAGAAATAGTAGTAGTAGTAGTAGAAGTAGTGGTTGTTGTTGTTGTAGACGTGGTAGAAGTAGAAGTAGAAGTAGTAGTAGTAGTAGTAGTAGTAGTAGTAGTAGTAGTAGTAGAAGCACTACTAGTAGTAGTTGCTGTAGTAGTAGTAGTAGCAATAGTTGTTGTAATAGTAGTAGTAGAAGTAGAAGTAGTTGTTGTTGTTGTTGTAGTAGTAGAAGTAGTAGTAGTAGTTATTGTAGTAGTAGTATTAGTAGAAGCAGTAGTAGTAGTATTACTAGTAGTAGTAATAGTAGTATACGTTGTAGTAATAGTAGTAGTAGTAGTAGTAGTAGTAGTAGTAGTAGTAGTAGTAGTAGTAGTAGTAGTAGTAGTAGTAGTAGTAGTAGTAGAGGTAATAGTTTTAGTAGTAGTAAAAGTAGTAGTAGTAGTAGTCGTTGTAGTAGTAGTAGTAGTAGTTTTTTTGTTGTAGTCGAAGTAGTAGTAGTAGTAACAGTAGACGTAGAAGTTGTAGTAGGAGTTGTGCTCGTAGAAAAGTGGTTGAAGTAGTAGTTGTAGTAGTAGAAGTAGTAGTAGTAGTAGTAGTAGTAGTTGTAGTAGTAGTAGTAGTAGTAGTAGTAGTAGTAGTAGTAGTAATAGTAGTAGTTGTAGTAGTTGTAGTAGAAGTAGTAGTAGTAAAAGTAAACGTAGAAGTAGAAGAAGAATTATTTGTAGTAGTTGTAGTAGTAGTAAATTTACATAATCTTGTATTGTAGACATCTTTTTAACTTGAATATGAGAACCTTTAGAAAGTATTCGCTTTTCAGCCGAAATGATTAACGATGAAACTCTATTCCCACTATTATTATACGGAGTGAAAACATCATCTATTTCTAAAGATATTTAATTGCTTGTGAAATAATCGTCAGGTAAACAAAATAAGATCAGCTAGTCAGAAATGACTCATAAATACTAATAACTTGATAACATTTTCCTTATTTTTGGTACGGTATGCTTTTTAAATTTGATCCGATTTCTGCGTATTGAAAAATCATGTTTGCATGACTCACTGTCGATTAAAAATGACAACAATTATGTGTGCCATCGGATATTGACAAGACTCAAATGCCAAATGTATGATTCTTATAGTCATGAAAAACAAATGAAAAATTGTGGTGTTTTTCAATTTAGTATATATACATAAGTATTAAATTGCCTTGTAGTGAATTAATCAATTCAGTTTTGACAATGATATTCAATAAATACTGGCACAGCGTTATTTTCCTATAATGTTTGTGTTATACGGTATGAATGAATAGCGGAAATAGAAGTCGTACTGAAGCAAGGGTATCATTGAAGCAAAGTTTCGCTAATATTATGTTTTAAAAATACGCTAAGCGACAAAAAGGAAAAGCGAAGTAATTAGTTAAAACTAATTCATGTCCGGATGATAAAGGGGTAGTATGGTGATGGGATCACCGAGGGAGGAAAGTACGTGAGCGTGACACCCGAAAAGATGGTTAATTATGTAACCCGCTAGTATGTGGCATACGTTTCCAATAATTCGATACTATTCAAAAAAAGTTTTACTGAAACAAGAAGTATTTACGGTGCTCTTTTTTATGATAGATATAATTTTGTGAGCTGAAAATAACAAACGGACGTCAAGATGTATCTAAATTTATTTATTTCGTATAGATAAGATCGCCAGCGAGTAAGAAAAGCGGAGATAGTTTTTAAAACTTCAACGAACATTAGAATAGCGGCAAATTTCCAGCCATTAAAATAAATTAGTTTCCCCCGATACGTGTTTCTGACTGTTCACTCTTGGTAGGTTTCGGTTTCCGCAATATACTTAAAAGGACGTCTAAATAATGTAAACTGACCCGTTGTAAAGGAAACATCTTTTTTGGGATTGCGCGCCGCGTTTGATCCTAATGTTCAAACAACTTTTCTCCGTTACGCACTCGTGTTAAATATATGTTTGCATACTGAAACAAAATGAGTTGAATACAGAATGTTAAGGTCATTTTTGTTGGTGCCTCATGTAAATAAGCGGGAAAACCAGTCCTACATAATACAAGATAATGACAAATAAGTATATTATAACAAAACTAAATGTTTACATTAAACTTATAACTTTGTTGGGTTTATTTGTGCTCAATTCAATCCTTTAAGGCATATTTGTGAGGTGAACCCGCACATTGAAATAATCGTAATATTATGGCCCAATACAAATTAACAACACCAGTCACACCTGGCAAACCAGTCACCCACGATTTGTATTCCATTTTATATCAGCAAAATATAGTTCTAACAAACTAAAAAAACTATCAAACATATTCTTTATGTCAAAATAATAATGTAAACTTCCGCGCACGTCCTTCAAATGCATTCAATGCGTTAGAACAAGCGAGTCAATGTAGAGTACAACAAATTCAATACTTACTTAAGTTTTATCACATTACATTTAAACGACTTAAAGATTATGATAGTTTAAAAAAATATTATAGATAACGAAGTTCATGTAGGTAGTGAATGAGTGATTTACCTGTACGTAACAATTGCTTCTGTAATATCTCTTTTCACATGCAAACCTATTTGTAGTAAAAACTTTCATAAAAACGCAATACTTGTGTTGGATTGTGTTTATCGCACACGAACTTTGAACATAAAAATGTTTTGCATACATATGTTCATAGCAATTTCAATAATCTGTAACTGCTTATAAATATATTTATGCATGCACATGGAAAGCCGTAAATTGGTCAAGTCTTGCCAAGAATTAAAACTAATTCCGTTGATATGCCCCTTTTAGAATATTGTGTACGTCTTGTTTTAAGTTCAATACGTAATTAAAGTGATATTATAGACATTTTACAGTTTATATGTGTCAATCGCAACCGTTGTTTATTTTTGGTGTTTTCACTTCATATACACTTATATTTGTTAATGCAGCATTACATACTTAAACCCGGAATGACCCGGTAAGAGAAAATTAATGCATTTGAATATCAACCGTACTTTCGTTTTGACAACTGACGACAGAAATGAATCGATTTACGATGTGAATCTAAATTTAGTTTAAGTGCAGATTCGCCCATATGACACAAAGACACTATTTTGTTTTACGGATCATTTCGGCTAAGAGGACTGGGTGAGTCATGTAAAATATCGAATATATATATATATATATATATATATATATATATATATATATATATATATATATAAATAAATAAATATATATATATATATATATATATATATATATATATATATATATATATATATATATATATAATATATATATACATATATATAAAGAGCTGTCGAGAACTGGTAGCAGGATGAGTTGCAGATAATTGGTCAGTAACCGCATTTTAACTAACTCTTTTGATCCATTAATTATTTTCAGCTCAATTCAACAGTGAAAAATGCCCATAATATCACTTTAATCTAACTTTTATGATCTCGATACACATTATTCATATTTTGTGTTTTCATTTAAACTGTAATCTGCAATTGCATTGGCAAACAACAATACATTGATCAAGCCATGCCAAGAATTAAAATTAAATATCGTTGATATGCCTCTTTACATGCATTCTATACATCTTGTGTTTTTTGTTTTATAGAGGGGGGATGCTGTATAATCCTAATTTTACCGATTTTCCTAACAAAATGTGTGTTTTCATTTAAATTAAAATCTTCTTTTGCATTGGTATACCGAAATGAAATTGGTTAAGCCATGTCAAGAATTACTATTAATATCGCCGATATGCCCATTTAAATGAATGATATACATCTTGTTTTCAGATGGATGCTCTATGAATCCACATTTACTGATCTTGCGACACATAATGTATGATTTCATTTACATTTTAATCTTCTTTTTCATTGGCACACAGGAATACATGTCCTAGTATATTTTTTTACCTACAGTTTTTTTAAATTGTATTTTACTTCGTGCAGTAGAACTGCTTTTGTGAACAAACGACCCCGGTGGCATATTCTTTTTTTATTAAGTTATAACTCATAAAACATTTGGGTAGATTTGGGAAAAATCTAGATACAGAAAAGCATGTAAAAACTTTGAATGACGTTCATGCATTTATTAATTTTCATGTTTGAAATTCTCTTGTTTTTGTTTAAAAATTATCAAACATATGAATAAATCGTAAACATTGTTTACAAACACATAATTTGTAGTCAAATTAAATCAGTATTATATATTTTATAAGCAATAGAGGTTTCAATACTTTCTCATTAATTTACTCAAGTTTTTATAGTATTACCTTATTGGTGAATTGTTCGTATGCTGAAACTTGTTGTTCAAGTGCGCATGAAAAATTAACAATGACCCATCATTTTTTGTTTTATTTTTCTGTGTACAACATATGGTTCTAGCTTAACACCAAAAAATTATGAAATTCTAGATATAGCTTCATTTTCATTAAATTGCAGCATACGCCCTTATTCACTTTTATTATAAATGTCCTTATTGGTATTACTCTGAGGTTTGTGCATTACTAAAATAAATAAAGAGAAATTACCTGTATCGAGTGCAAATGCCAAACATAAATTTATCAAATAAATCAAAATTAATGGTCCACAAACTTTTTTTTTATTCAATATCATACATACAATGTAAACATGTATATGATCATACAACATAGTGATTGTACAAAGCAATTAAGTTCAGACATGTTATACAAGATATGCTAATATATATTTTTTTTGAGAGAATAGAAAAGAATAACAGAGGAATAGTTATGAAAAATGATGAGTTGTATAAAGTCGGAAGAAAGCATACTGGACTTGTGTGTTTTTTTGTATATTCACAATGATCTTGTCAGATTGAAAAAAAAAAAAAAATAAACATAACTATTTTAGAGAGATAAACTAACATTATAGCGAAGCTCCAGATAAGGGCCGTACAGCCGTAAATACGCCTTTTTCATAAAGATTTACGCATTTATTTTAATAAACTGGACGTACAATAACTACACTAATTTCCATTTTACGCATTTACGAAAAAAATCTGGCCGTACCGATACGTCTGCGTCAGCGCGGCGTGATTTGTTGGTTTCTAACCTAACGGCGCTTTTCGTTAATTTAATTAATTGAGTCAAATTACCGAAAAGTTGTAGACTGGGTTCATATATTATTGTCTATTCTGTCGCGTGATTTCCTGTAACTTGTAAATCCGTCAAAAACGATATGTCTGCGCGCAATTGAATGCCGGCTTAACCGAAAGCGGCTCAAAACAACACTTTGTTGTCATATAATGACTACATACGGTGTCTTCAAACCATCCTGATATTAAATCTGTAAACCCAGAAAAAGACATTGTCGCCCCGATATTAAACGATTTGATTGCATCGGTGGCGTAAAACGTTAGAAAAAACGATGGGAAACGGATGAGACAGTGAAATAAGTGTTCATTTACTTAGCTTACTAGTTGGCTTGTGTTTTCTTGTAAAGAAAAATGAAGAAATAGTATTAGTCATGAGTTTTAATGTGTAGTTGTATTAGCATCATAATTCAGAATGGAAAACCTAATACAGAAACTGTTTAAGAAGCTACATAAATTCATTATAATTGCTGCAAATGTTTCTGTAAATTCAGTAATACACCCTTCAATATCCAAGAACACGGGTAGTACAGTACTACCTGTATTTTTGGATATGGTAGTACAGGTACTTATTGATTTTAAGCGTTACTCCTTTTCTTTCTGTCAGTGGCAGTACCGTTACTTATTTCACAAAGCCTTATCTGGTGCTCTGCATTATAGTGAAATGTATATAAGTGGACAAAACATTATGAGAATTTAATC
>NC_068358.1:16188324-16200824 GCF_020536995.1 Dreissena polymorpha | reverse complement strand
AAAATAGATATCCCCGATACGTGTTTCTGACTGTTCACTCTGAATAAGTGTCTGTTTCCGCAATGTAATATAATGTAAAATTATAATTTATTTATGAAACATTTTTTGGGTATTGCGCGCAACGTTTGATTCTTATGTTGAAACGTTTTTCTCTGTAACGCACTCGTGTTAAATGAATGTTTGCATTCTGACAAAAATGAGTAAAACAATGACAACAAAGAAGATTTATGTCCAGTTTTTTGATGCCTCATGTAAATTAGGAAAACCAGTCTTGCATAATACAATACACTAAACAAATACTTGTATTATAACAAAAAATGTTTTACTGTATGCTGATTACCGTGTTGGGTGTTATTGATATACTTTCAATTTTACTGGTTTACTGCATACTATACTACCTGAATGTGAAGCAGGTACAAACCGGTTAGAACGGTAAACTGTTTGAGCAATATAGTTTGAAGCTCAATGAAATTATTGCATAATGTATTTTTTAACATTAATTATACATCAAATGTTGTTGTTAATAATAATTTACAGCCGAACACACTCTTAAAATCGTACACATGGAGCACTTGTTAACATAAAAATGCGAAAACATGTATTTCATATAAAATATTTTCCTAAAGGTTTGCAAATTTTGCGGCATCATTCAACACCACGATTTCGAGATAAGAATGAGCTCTCTGTTCCTTAGAATGGATATCGTAATTGCGTTACTATTAAGATCGGTTTCACGTTAAAACGGCTGACTATTCCAGACTGGAAAGTTTAAATAAACTGATAAAGTAAAGAACTAGTAATGAGGTAGTTACGAGGTAGTGAGTAGTAAATAATTCTTCCTGTTTTTTCGAGTGTTGAATATTTCGAGAATGCTTTCGATCAGATATGTTTTGTTTTTTTCTGCAAGGCATATGTAAACTCTTCGGATCAGTCATAGCTCTTTGTTGCGATGAGTTCACTTGTATGGTTTCTTATTGTTGTGTAAGTTGGGTCCAGCATTAGAGAGGTAACCTATAAAAGAATTTTGTAGTCAAAGTGTTTATCATTTTCTTGTGGCAGAAATCTCTTATATTTGTTTACACATCATTCTCAGCTTCGCCTCGATGTTTGGGTCGTAACTCATTACAAAATGAAATTTTGATTCAAATTGTGATCGACATTCTTGTAATGCTTCTTCAGAATATCATTCCATAGATTGAAGTGTTTTCGGAAACTGTCGACGTGTCATCACCATAACGCGATTTATTTTAAATGGCTATATCCAAATCTGTTTTCCTTTTGTGATCAGTTTCGTCATATTTCAAAAAGGAACAAGTAGAACGATGACGAGACGTGTCATTGATATACTTGTCCGTTTATTTAGATTTTATTGTGTCACTGTTTTTCGCACCTACATTAGAATAAGGCTGTGTTGTTTTCAGTTTATGGTACTGGTGTTTGTATTGTCTATCTCGGCAACCCTGTTATTTAGTTTTTTTGTTATTTTTGTTGATACATACTACAGATCCTAGTCAATAATACAACCAACCCAAGGTTCCGAATCTCTCGCTGACATACTTTTAAAATACCCCGAGGTGTTACCCAGCGCATCAAAATGAACCAAATTGATAACATTAAGTTTCAGTCGCGCTGCTGGTTTGAGGAGATTTGTGTCATTTGCTTTTGGTCCGTTGTTTTCCTTTATTATTAAAGTTCCGTTATTAGCAGATAATGTACAATGCCATTTGGCGTGCATCATCCGCTTATCCACGTATATACTCATACAAAGTTTCAATGAAATCCGCCAAAGCACTTCCAAGATATGGCTCCGGACAGACAGAAAAATATTTTTTCAAGATACAAAGGGCCATAACTATGCTATTTACAGATGGTGTACAATGCCATTTGGCGTGCATCATCCTCTTATCCATATATATACTCATACCAAGTTTCAATGACATCCTCCAAATCACTTCCAAGATATGGCCCCGGACGGACGGACGGACGGACGGAAAGACGGACGGACGGACAACGCCACAACAATATCACAAACAAAGGCAAAGGTTCATATACATTATTATTTGGTGAGGGATATCATTTGGTGTATACTGTTAAAGCTAAGCGTTAGAAGAACAATGCTCGATATCATACGATATATGTATACACATGTGAAATCATGCATAAAATGTGTTAACACAAATAAAACAAATGTTATGGTAGTCTCAAATAGGGGACATCTTAGGAGGGATATTATTTTTTTGTACAATGACCATGCATTATAAATTAATTCATTAACATACTTACATACTTAGAAATGGTATTCGCTACAGGATGATCTTGTGTAATTACCTTTAAAACAATTGCAGGTCAAGCCTCAAAGGTTTTTTTAAGCTGTAGTCATTTTCAATAAATTATCCAAACAATTTCAATTCATACCAAATAAGATATGTTTGATAAGCTTGTTTTACCAATTTTAAATGATGGTCAGAAATATGCGGCTTAACTGAGTCAATGGCAGTTGAAGGAGTTCACTTAAATTCCAAAAAAGCACTGGCGTGAAAATTCTGACACAAAATAATTGTGTATATGAGGTAACTTTGAAGAACATCCTTGATAACTAAAAGAGCCATTAATGTAACACGGTATTGGTTGACCATTATTCAGTTCGAAGATCATAAGTATGTGAACTGTATTAATATCCACACGTGTGAAAATGTAATACCTATATCAAATGACCATTCTTTGACAAAATCTGTTTGTAATATGTTGCAGACTTAAGGCTTATAATATGCAAGGCTAAACCAAGGTGTAAATGATGAAAAGTGTTTTTCATCCTTGGTACAGTCTATTTTAAATGATACATTTATTCAAATTTGATGTAAGAACTTAATGATTCTTCAAAAGAAACAAGTTACAGGAAATTTTGTGAATTTTGGCTTGCAACCTTACTTCAGAAGGTTAGTATAAAGAAGTGTAGACCTGATCTTTGTAGATTAAGGGTGTCAGCCCATAGACAAGAACTCGAATCAGGCAGATGGCATAAACCTTAAGCCATAACTTTTCAAGATAAAAAATGTCAACATTGCAATTTTCTCGAGGATGAATATCATTTTATATTAGAATGTTGCTTATATGATGGTATTAGGAGATTGAATATGAATAAATATTACTAGAAAACATGATACAATTTATTTAATTCATGCAATCGGATTATAAAAGTACCATTATAAACTTAGCTATGTATGCACATAAAGCATTTAGTAAAAGAAACCTGTATAAATAGTGTGATGACTAATTGTATATATAATTCATTACTCAAACTTGACCTCTCGCTCTCTTGTGGATTCATCTTTGTTGTGTTTGATGCTATCTGTATAGCATTTACAACTAATGAAATTCAATACCAATCACATGTCTTGTCTTTGTATATGTAACTAGGTTTTGATCATGTACACTCATGGAATATATGTCTATTGTATATATTGAATAAACCATAAACCGTTATTGCTCGACATAGATACATTTTTATTTTGTAAAAACTACATGTGTATAATAGTTTTAATAAAATGTATTTAGTTGTATAGTAAACCAACGGTCTTAAACTTATACATGCGATTGAATTGTTGACCCACGATTATAACGTTTAGACACTATTGTGTTGTTGGAACAGTATTTATATAACGATTTTCTCCGATCGGCGTCTAAATGGGGTAAGACAAGGGGTGCACATCATCGGTTGCGATATGATGAACAGACATTTGTAGCGAGCATTTATAGGAAACGGTCGTCTGGAGAAACGCGACATCGTGAAGGGGACGAATTGGAACGGGCATCCCTCAATGACTTTACGATAATCCCCTCCCCTCCAATGTATTTTTATAAATTTTAAAATCGCAAACAATTTATTATCTTCCGGGATAGAGGTTTTACAGAAGCTGTGATGTCAAACATCAATAAACAGAATCCATTAAGTACTGGAAATATGCGTATACAAATACCGACATTTTCGTGGGACATTGTTGCTACGATTGCAACACTGAATGTATACTCATTGTTTTAGTAAGGTACCATGCAATTCTCTTCGACTATGTTGATGACTAGCTTGACATTTGAAAAGCATTAATATGGTATAGAATGTCTTGTTTTGGCTGTGGAAAAAAATACCGTGTACGTACGGATTGGATTCGAATGAAGTTGTACACATTTTGCGCACGTATCACTCAATTATCTCAATTAACATTTTAACACCCCTCACCTGTTTTCATAACAACTCTAGTTCGTATAGTGGTTTACCTTACATTTCTCTCTTGCTCGGGCATCGTTCCTACCATTGAATAATTAAATTGTAATTAAATTGAAAACGTTTTAATTTCCTTTTATTATTTTTTAATTTGAGTTAAAATGCTATAAGGTTAAATTTTATTTACACTTAAATGCATCATGAATATTGCTGGACCAAGTGTGAGGTTGAGCGCTCTAAAACCGGTTTAAACCCCCAATGCTTTGCATTGACCGTTCCAAGGCGGTGACCCCAGCTTTATTGTTATATGTGTTTATGTTGTTTTGAATTCTGCTGTTTTGTGCTGCTTTGTACTGTTTAGGCAACCGGTCACTTGCCTTAAATAAAGGACCAACTAATTGTATATAATAAGAATTCAATATTGCTCCAGCAGCTGGAGTTTCACTTCTTTATATTCTATAAAGTTCAAGAATGCGGTCCTCGCGCTCTCATACTACTGCTACCTGGCTTCGTATTCGGGTATAATGGTTTGATCGTTAAACGTAAGCTTCCAAATTCAAAATGTCCCACTTTGAATTTGTTTATGGTAATGAACTATCCCTTTGATAACCGTTTGATATTAACGCGGGTGGTAATGTTTACCTTCCCCGACATCCATCACTCAACCTTTAATAACACATTTTGCCTAATTTTGTTAAAACCCTTATGCGATGGACCTAGGTAAGTCAGTAAATATACTGTTTGCCCAACACAAGCACTCATATGACAACTTATTGAAAGGTAAACGCGAATTGTTTAATGGTTTGACTCGTAAAACCCATTAATAAACTAGTAGACCATAATGCAGTATCAAACTGGCTTAGTTACTGTATTCCCTAGATTGATTGTTGCTATTCTTGCTTTGATTTGTTTAAAAGGGACTGTCAACCACGAATGACGAAAAAATAAAAGTTCCACAATACCGTAATTATTACAATTAATATTTTATATTGATTAAAATATCACGATTGGTATATTACATTACCTGAAAAAAGTTCATATTTTCAGTATATTCGGTTATACAATTTCGCGATGTGAAATTGAAAGTTCTTCGCGAAAATAGGCACGTAGATTGATCATTTTTACATTAAATATATACTATTAACGACACATGCACAATTTGCATTCATGGGTTTACCACGTGACGATGATGATCAATCTACTGGCGTTATTTATAGTTAACCGGTAGTTACCTGGTACCCAGTAAAATGTATTACCAAATATACTGAAAACTTAACAACTTTAACAAGTATATTTATAAACCAGTCGTGATATTTTAATCAATATAAACTAATAATTGTAAAAAATACGGTATTTTAATTTTTTTTCTTTTCTTCGCCGTCGTGGTTGACAGTCCCTTCAAATATTTATTGTCATTGATAACCTATGTATCTGATTTGATGGTGCATCAAACAGGAACCGTGCCTTATAATTGAACAAAATACTTTGTCATTAAATAAAATTACCACATTATTTCGCTAATCGTATTATGCCCGGTTACCAACTAAATACGTTTACGTCTAGTAAATGCTTTATAAATGTCTCCGCAGTTAGTCAACAATATCTGAAGGCTCATTATAAAGTTGCACTTGTCCTATCATCTTTCACATAACAATCATCTTGTTTAAAGTGTGTATGGTTTTGAGCTTCAGAGTGATATGTCATAATAGTACACTAAGAGGGCAAAAGAGGCACATGATAATAATCGCCTTAAAAAATAGAGCATGCATATCAAAGAAAATATAGCCCCATTGTATTTTTTTTCGGATTATTCTTCAGGCAGTCATGGGCGCAGGTAATATTAAAACGGGAATTATTAATGAAGTTTAACTGAAAGTGTCTTAGTATGCTTTATTTGTCTTATTGATCTATCTGAAGTTGCTTACGTGTTCTCAGAAATTTTCATCGTGATCATATTTAAATGATTAGAAAGATACAATCAAACATTTGCTGCTTACATGTTCGACATTTTAATATAAGTGGAAGTACTATAGTTCATTTGCTTAAAGTGACTCAACGAAGTCCGTTTCATAAACATCAAACTTATACATGGCATGTTTTTGTTTTACAATGCTTTGTATTCCATATAGGTATCCCGTTTCACTAGGTTTAAATATCCTAAAAACTAAATGTTATAAGTAGTAAGGCTCTTTACTTATCAGACACAGACATTTATAGCAGGAATGGTTAGGAGCCTTTGGTGCACATGATACATCGGCTATGTATACATGTAAACATGTAAAATCTTGTCAAACTCGGATAATTTATCATTTGTATGAAGATAGCTTCAATGGAGACCCCTAATAATTGCATAGGGATGGGCGGAGTTAAGGTCAATGTCATTGAAAATCAATATTGGATTCCGCTTAATGTTCGAAAACAATTTCTAAAAGCATTATAATATTTGTACATTAATAAGGGCTCAAGCTGTCGTTCGCCATTTGAATCATTTGCGAAAATATTATTTAATTGGCTATTCAGATTAAATCTCATTTAATGTCCTCATTGACGCGGGGAATAAGTGTATTATTGCGTAATTTTGAAAAACTGGCAAAAAAAAGAGTTCGAGATTGTACATAAAAACAATGTTTTCCTGATCTTATTGCTTGCAACATTCGTTTCCTGCTGAGAACATCGTTAAGAATTCCTAGGTTTTAATCAATTTAAGTATATTTATATGCTATCCAGCTTAGTTTGACATTCTGACATTCATTAAAAATAATGTTAAAGAACACCTTCGATGTTATATATCACGTTCGTTGCAGGGCATTTTGTCTGAGGCCCTGATGCATGATCTATTTAGAGACCCTTATTTGATCCGTTCTGAATCCAACTTGTTCTTCAATTGTTACTTGACATAAGAGCGAGCCTTCATATAAGGTTCTTTTTACTGGTTATACTGACGGGTTCAATTTAAATAAACATTAATAATTAGGCATAATATAATCTTAAGAAGACTCCATTCAATTATTTGTTGATTTTATATCAGTGCATATTGCATTTCTACTCAATCTACTGACATATTTACTTAATACAATGTGAGAGTGTTTCCGTATCCGTGCAAACAGATTATTGAAAATACTGAATGTAAACTTGCTAATTTAAAAAGCAATTTTAATACTATTTGCATGGCATTTCACTGAAATAGTGTTGTCATATATTGCAGGAATAACTGTTTCTGAACGAAAGTGTCTAGATTCATTATAATTATATTGAAATTTAATTTCAAATCTCATAGCTGTGATGACCTTTAACATTAATAAAATCTATTCGATTAGAAGTTATACTAAATTATTAATCAATTTAATATTGACACAAAAGCAAACAATTAACACAGTTTGCTGAAGCTCACAATATCGAAAAATTTATTGTTGAAAGCTTTCGCATATGATAATGCTACTTCGTGTGTCTCTAAGTGTACTGTTCTTGTATGAAATACATACTAATTTGAACGCTTACCAATCACACATATTGTTTGCAAATAATGTATAGTTTATTAAACTGTAGTATATGTGAATGTATCTTAGTCAGACAAAGAACACATTGAAATGAATAGTTTAGCATCGATTAGTATAATTTGATAGATTCCAATGTTTGATAACGTTGTTCATGTCTGAACATCATCCTTGACCGTGTTTGAGGTCCCAAAGAAATATTGTCCCTGTAATTCTCATATCGGGCATTTTGTCAATCCGGATTGATTAGCGAAAAATTTCCATGAGCTGTGAACATGTGTGTGTCGCCGTTAAGACGTTAATACTGTCATAAAACATATATAACAAAGCTCATGGAATAACAATTTTTTAATCCATCCAGTAGCAGGTCTTCACCCCATGCTTTGCAATGTCTACATTTCATTTCAGTACACCCTTTTGTTCATCGAAGATTAATACTTAATATGCTTTTGCTTTATGGAATACAATTCAAGGTCCACCATGTTCTAAGGCCATAAGATTTGTGGTTTACAATATCGCCGTTAGGTATTTAATCGGTTTAATTAAAGTCACATACAAAATGTGATTGAAATCAGTAGTCAAACATTACCATTAGTCCGATTATCGGTCATCGTTCGATATGCATCACTCAGACATTTGACTTCACACGGTGCAAGATTGTCATAGGTCATTAAATCGAAAAGTATTATTTCATTGTGAATTTGCTTAACCCTCTTGCATTTTCCAAGACCGTGTAGTGGACACAAGCTTATTTTAGTAGTCAACAGTAATTCAAACCTGGTGAGTTTTAAAACGCTTTACATTTATTTATTTGACATTTTGTATTATTGTATGATTAAATGTATCTGCATTAGTGTAATTATTGTGATACGCATTTCATTTATATTTCATAGTATCAAATGTTTTGTTATGTTTGTAAAAATACTGTTATTGTTTTGTTGAGGTCTTTCTGTTAATGGACTACATTGGTCGATGTATACAAAACCTAAATACAACTTATACATGGACGTTATTTGTCATTATCCACCAGCCGACACCCATTACGCGTTACTTATAACATAACTCAGTTACAGTATGCTCTTCAAATGATTTTAATAATTAAGAGTTTAATTTTTTGTAGACACTTAATTTACTTACGCTTTTCTTTACGCTTCAATGGAAATTAAAGTGTCATTTTATGCTGTTATTCTTCTATTTCATATACAGTATTATGTCCTTCGTTTAAATTCAAGATATGAACACAAATACATTTAGTATCAAATATGGTATTGTTTCTTAAATTTGACATACCACACTTATGTATTTAGCCTTTGTCCGATTGACTCAGTAAATAATACGATTCCGCAGTCACTCACGTTCGCCATTTATGTAACCTGACAACCACTTGACATGCTATTTGTTTTTCTTTTGTAAGACAGCAAATTCAACCATGATGTTCAGGTGTGCAATTCCCTTAAATAGATTGTTGTCGTCAACTACGATTTTCACTACGAACGCTATAATTGATAAAAACTGTTACTTATAAATACTTTATTTTCGCGGGCAAACAGAGCTGGATATTAGTTAACAAAACATCAAAATAAGCCATCAAATGTCTCACCTGAATTTTATCGAGAGTTCGATAAACGTGTCAAAAGCCCCTACTCCCCGAAGTTCGGTAGTAAAATGTTCGCGAGTTTAATAAAACAATAGTGCCAATTATAAAAACATACCCCCTGTTTGTTACCACAAAGGAACTGATTTATTGCTTTATTGCCTTGTTTTTTTGACACGTTATTTGCTACCGTCAATTGTGCGGCATGTTGTTCATACTTGTCGTCAGCGCAAATTGGCAGTATGTCGCGCGCAAAACGTAAAATCATACGAATTGTATTATAGAAAAACAATTATTGCAAAAAAAAGATTACTAATTTTTTTTTCAGGTTAACCTTTTCCCGAAAATGTAATCGGTTAATTGGTCGTTTCGCATCTCTAGTTATTGATAATATTTTACTAACAGCGTTCTGTATTATTATTCAAAGACTCTTAGATTAACACAGAATTCAAGAATCTCTCGGTAGCCTCTTGTATAAGGTGTTCATAAAGCTCTAGGTAGTCTATTGGATAAGGTGTTGATAAAGCTCTAGGTAGCCTATTGGATAAGGTTTTCATAAAGCTCTTGGTAGCCTAGTGGATAAGGTGTTTCTAAACATCTAGGTAGCCTATAGGATAAGATGATCATAAAGTTCTAGGTAGCCTATTAGATAAGATAGTCATAACGCTCTAGGTAGCCTATTGTATAAGGTGTTCATAAAGCTCTTTGTAAGAGTATTGACAGTATTTCCGAAACAATGGTTTTCTGTTCGACAAAACCGTTTTAGTTTTCTAAATACTGGGTCTATATATTTCATTCCTAACTATATAAATATATGAAAATTATCAAATGGTCAAATAAGAAAACAAGTACTCATGTTGATCGCGAATAACGTATAGTAAACCTATTTGTTTTCCTTTCTGTAGCGATTTGGCCAACAGTATCTTCAGTTATGTGTTGCATTGATCTATCTCAAGTTGCCTACGTGTTTTTCAGTAATTTGCATCTAGAGAAACTTTAAATGATTATAAAGATAGAAAAAAAGCATTTTCTGCTAACATAGTGTACATTTGAAAAGTGCGAGTACTATAGTTCCTTGGCTTAAATGTCCTGAGGACTCAACGAGTATGTAAACTTTTTTTAATAAACGTTGTTTTCCAAAATAGCTATCCCGTTTTATTAGCTTAAAATCTCACTTTATGTATTAAGTATTACGGGTATTTACGTATCAGACACACAAATTAGCATGATTGATTAAGAGCCTTTGGTGCACATAATGCATAGGCTATGTGCACATGTAAATTCTTGGCAAACTAGGATACTAAGTTGTGTTTGTAGATAGCTTCAATGAAAAACCCTTATATTTGCAAACGAGATGGGCGCTGTTAAGGTCAATGCCATTGACAATCAATATTGGGTTCCGCTTGATTTTCGAGAACACTTTTGCTTTTCTAAAAGCTTTAATACAAGCATGCATTAAAAAGGGCTCAATCTGTTGTTTGCCATTTCAGTCATTTGCGAAAATACCGTCTACAAAAATAATGGATACAACTTATATATATATAGACATAGGTTGCCACTAGCCTCCATCCGACACCCATTAGGCGTAACTTCTCAGATAACAAAGTTGCAGTATGAACTTCAAATGATTTTAATGATTTAGAGTTTAATTTTTGGTGAACACTTAATTTACTTCCTCCTTTCCTTTCGCTTCAATGGAAATTACCTGTCATTTTATTCTCTTATTCTTTTATTTAATATTCATAACTTTGTCCCTCGTAAACATTCAAAACATGAACAAAAATACATTTATCAACAAAGATGATAACTTTTTTTCTAAAAATTAAAAACCCCAAAACTATGTATTTGGCTCATATCCGGTTGGCTTAATAAAGAATCAGTTCCCGAAGACGGTCACGTTCTCCATTTATGTAACCTCACACCCAATTGACATGTCTTTTGTAAGACAGCAAATTCTACAAGGATGTGCATGTGTGCGATTCCCTTAAATAGAATGTTGACGTCAATGAAGATTTGGGTGGATAAATAGACATTACATTGTAAGGAACGATAGTACACAGTGTAATATTGACAGAATGTATACACTTCATAAGACTACTTTGTTTTTATTCGGGTTGTTTCTGAAATGCAAAGGCACAGGTATCATTCCAACTTAAATTATTCGTCTACGAACTTTTGTCAATTGTATTATGATGATGATGATGATGTTCATGACGAAAAAAATCATAAATATTAGGCTTTTACGAATGTTTGAATGCGTACAATATAGTATTTATTTCAGGAATATTCGGAACCATTTCAGATGCATTTTGTAATGAGGTTTACAACGTCAAATGTGCGAAAAATTATAGCATTTAGTAACTGTTCAGAGTCAATTTTAAATATGTTACGCAATCAAATGTTGGCACATGTATGGTATTCGGAAATCAGTAAGGTGTTCATAAGACTCTAGGTTCGCTATTGGATAAGGTGTTCATAAAGCTCAAGGTAGCCTTTTGTATAAGGTGTTCATAAAGCTCTAGGTAGCCTATTGGGTAGGGTGTTCATAAAACTCTAGGTAGCTTATTGGATAAGTTTTTCAAAAAGCTTTGGGAAGCCTATTGAATTAAGGTGTTCATAAAGCTCTAGGTAGCCAATTGATAAGGTTTTTATCATTAAGCTCTATGTAGCCTCTAGGATAAGACGTTCATAAAGCTCTATAAGACTATTGGATAAGGTGCTCATAAAGATATTGGTAGCCTAGTGGATACAGTGTTCATAAAGCTCTAAGTAGCTTATTTGATAAGATGTTCATAAAGCTCTTGGTAGCCTATTGCATATGGTGATCATGAATCTCTAGGTAGTAGGTAGCCTATTTGATAAAGTGTTCATAAAGCTATAGGTAGACTATTGTATCAAGTGTTAACGAAGCTCTAGGTTTCCTATTGGATAAGGTGTTTTTAAAGCTCGCAGAAGCCTATTGGATAAACTGTTCCTAAAGCTCTAGGTAGCCTTTTAGATAACGGGTTCATAAATCTTTAGGTAGCCTATTGGATAATGTGTTCATAAAGCTCTGTTTAGCCTTTTGAATAAGGTATTCATGAAGCTCTAGGTAGCCTTTTGAATAAGGTGTTCATAAAGCTCTAGGTAGCGTATTGGATAAGGTGTTCATAAAGCTCTCGGAAGCCTCGTGGATAAAGAGTTCATAAAGCTT
>NC_068358.1:16153324-16185824 GCF_020536995.1 Dreissena polymorpha | reverse complement strand
GAATTAGTTGTAGTAGAAGTATAAGTAGAAGTAGCAGTAGTAGTACTAGTAGAAGTTATAGTATTAGTATAACACGTACATGTAGTAGTTATAGAAGAAGTAGTAGTAGTAGTAGTAGTAGTAGTAGTAGTAAAAGTAGTAGTAGTAGTAGAAGTAGTAGTAGTAGTAGTAGTAGTAGTAGTAGTAGTAGTAGTAGTAGTAGTAGTAGTAGTAGTAGTAGTAGTAGTAGTAGTAGTAGTAGCAGTAGTAGTAGAAATATTAGTATTTATAGAAGTTATAGTAGTAGAAGTATAAGTAGAAGTAGCAGTAGTAGTACTAGTAGAAGTTATAGTATTAGTATAACACGTACATGTATTAGTTATAGAAGAAGTAGTAGTAGTAGTAGTAGTAGTAGTAGTTGTATTAGTAGAAGTATTATTATTATTAGTAGTAGTAGTAGTAGTAGTAGTAGTAGTAGTAGTAGTAGTTGTAGTAGTAGTAGTAGTAGTTGCAGTAGTAGTAGTAGTAGTTAAGTTACTTCAATCGTGTATTTTGGAAATATATTCAACTTAACTATGAGAACCTTGAGAAATTATTCGCTTTTCAGCCGAAATGATTCACGATGAAACTCGATTCCCACTTTAATCATACTGAATGAAAACAGCAGCTGTTTCTAAAGATATTTAATTGCTTGTGAAATAATCGTCAGGTAAACAAAATCAGACCACCTTGTCAGACATGACTCAAAATTACTAATAACTTGATAATATTTTCCTTATTTTTGGTATTGTATGCCTTTTAAATTACATCCGAATTCTGCGTGTTTAAATATCATTTTGGCATGACTCACTTGTGATTAAAAAATGGCAGAAATGATGTGTGCCATCGGATATTGACAAGACGCAAATGCCAAATGTATGTTTGTTATAGTTATGAACAATAAACAAATAAAAATGGCGTTGTTTTTTAATTGAGTATACATACATAAGCATTAAATTGCCTTGTGATGAATTTATCAAATAGTTTTGACAATTATATTCGATAAATACTGGCACAGTAAATACATTAATGTTTTTGTTATACGGTATGACTAAATAGCGGAAATAGAAGTCGTACTGAAGAAAAGGTATCTTTAAAGCAAACAAAGTTTAGTCAATATTTTGTTTTAAGAATACGCTAAGCGACAAAATGTAACATTGAAGTAATTTGTATAAACTAGTTCATGTCAGGACGACAAAGGGGATATGATGGTCATGGGAACAACGATTAAGGAAAGTACGTGTGCTCGAAACCCGAAAAGATGGGCTAATTACGGAATACGCTATCATGTGACATACGTTTCCAGTAATTCCATACTATTCGAAATTTAAAAAAAAGTGTTATCAGTTCACCATTTTTTTTCAACGTTTTGTCAGAAAAAAGACGTATTTATGGTGCGTTTTTTTTCTAAATATATACCATTTACAAACTGAAGATAACCAAAGGATGCCACGGTGTTTTTATATATCAATTACTTTCGTATAGATAGGATCGCCGAACATGAGAAGAGCGGCAATTGTTAAGCCGTCAAAATGAAATAGATTTCCCCGATACCTACGTGTTTCTGACAGTTCACCCTGAATAGGTGTCGGGTTTTGCATTGTAATGTAATTTAAAATTATAATTTCTTTATGAAACATTTTTTAGTATTGCACGCAACGTTTGATTCTTATGTAAGAACAAGTTTTTACCGTAACGCACTAGTGTTAAATGAATGTTTGCATACTGACAAAAATGAGTTGAACATTTACAACACAGAAGATTTATGTCAAGTTTGTTGATCCCTCATGTAAATAAGCAGGAAAACCAGCCCTCCATAATACATGACACTAATCTAATACTTGTATTATAACAAAAAGTGTTTTACTGTATGCTGATACCGTGTTTGGTGTTATTGATATAGTTTCAATTATACTGGTTTACTGCATACTATAATGCCTGAATATTAAGCAGGTACACACCGGTTAGAACGGTAAACTGTTATATGGCATAATGTAGTTTTTAACGTTAATTATACATCAACGTGTGTTGTTAATAATAATTGACAGCCGAACACATTCTGAAAACTTAGAGCTCGTGTTAACATAAAAATGCGAAAACAGGTTTGCAAACTTTGCGGCATCTTTTAACAACACGATTTCGAGATAAGAATGAGTTCTCTGTTCCTTAGAATGGCTATCATAATTGCATTACTATTAAGATCAGTTTCACTTTTAAATGGCTGACAATTCTAGTCTGGAAACGTTTTTATAAACTGATGAACTAAAGGAGGAGTGAGGAGTAAGTAAGGAGATAGTGAGGAGTAAATGAGTAAGCAAATATGTGGCAGTGAGATGAAAAGAAGAAAGATGTTTGATCATAAAAAGGTACATCCAACAGGGAAAGAAACAACGGGATCTATTGTTGATTGGTTTTGTTTAATCAAAATCGAGAAAGTTATGTTGTTATATTTAAAATATTCAACTGAAGCTTTTACAATAGAACGTATTGTGAATTACGTTTAAGTTTGACAATTATGTGGCTGACTTCTGATTAAAGAAATATCACGTCAATAATCCGTTTTATTCCTCACTTTTCATGCTAGAATCTTCCTGTATTTTCGAGGGTTGAATCTTTCTGAAATGTTATCGATCAGAAATGGTCTTTTCTGCACGGCATATCTCAACTCTTCGGATCCGTCACAGCTCTTTGTTGCAATGAGTTTACTTGTGTAGTTTCCTAGTGTTGTGTAAGTTGGGTCCAGTATTAGAGAAATCATGTATAACAGGTTTTTGTAGTCAAAATGTTTATCATTTTCTTGTGGCAGAAATCTCTTTTATTTGCTTTCACATCATTTTTAGCTTCGCCTTGATTGATGTTTTGGTCGCTCCTCATTACAACATGAATTCCGATTCAAATTGTGAACGACATTCTTGAAATGCTTCCTCAGAATATCATCCCATAGATTAACGTGTTTTTCGGAAACTGGCGATATGTCATCACCATCGTGCGATTTATTTTCAATGGTTACATCCGAATGGGTATTCTCTTTGGAATCACTGTCTTCATAATTCAGAAGGAATAAGTAGAAAGATGACGAGACGTGTCACTGCTATACTTGTCCGATTAGTTAGATTTTATTTTGTCACTTTATCGACCAACTTCATAAGAATAAGGGTGTGTTGTTCTCTGTTTCTGGTAACGTTGTTGGTATTTTCTATCTTGGCAACCATGTGATGTAGTTTTTGGTAATTTCCGTTGATATATTCTACAGATTCTATTCAATAATACAACAAACCCAGGGTTCCGATTCTCTTTCTGACATAATCTTCACCCGAGGCGTGCCCAGCGCATCAAGATAAACCAAATTAATAGAAAATTTAGTTTTAGTCGCGCTGCTGTTTTGAGGAGAAGTGTGTCATTTGTTTTGAGCCGTTTTCCCCATTTTGTGCATGTAACACAAACATTGTTGTACACTGGTTACCTTTACAACTTTAGATCGCGGTGTGGAATGATCTAACAACCGCAAAACTTCGTATTTATACATCCCCTTCCTTTCGCACGGTCCTCTTATTTCTTCTTTATGCACATTAACATATTCTACATTTTTATATATTCGCAAAAAACGATATCGTGAGGCTTCCAAATCGAATATGAAACAAAGGCAGAGGTTCATAATTATGCATTATTATTTGGTGAGGGATATCATTTGGTATAAACTGTTTAAGCTAGGCGTTAGAGGAAAATGCTTCATATCATGAAATCTATGTATTCACATGTGAAATAAAATTAGGTAATACAATACGAAATCAAGACTTTCGTTTTTAGGAGTGAGACAAGGATAATCATTACCATCATTCCTATTTTCAATTAAATCGAACGACTTACAAGAACATTATATGTTAAATGGTTTTAAAGGAATATATAGTGGTATACTAAAATTATTTGTGTTGTTTTATGCAGATGACATTGTTATTATGGTAGACACTGAGGAAGAACTAATAAAAGGTTTGTCTTTGTTAAAGGTGTATTGTGATAGGTGGAAATGTTCTAACACAAATAAAACAAAGGTTTAGGATAGATATCAAATTGTCGTACAAAGATCAAGCATTATAAATTATTAAATCATTTACATACATACATACTTAAAAAGTGTATTCGCTACAGGAGGATCTTTTGCAACTACCTTTTAAACACTTGCAGGTCAAGTCTCAAAGGCTGTTTTTAAGCTTAACACATTTTTAATAAATTATCCAACAATATCAATACATACCAAATTAGAGTTGTTTGATCAGCTTGTTTTTCCAATTTTAAATGATGGGTCAAAAATATGGAGCTTAAATGAGACAATGACAATTGAATAGTTCATTTGATTTTTTCTAAAATAATACATGCCGTGAAAGTTATGACACGGAATAATTTTGTATATGGGGAAACTTGGAAGAACATCGTTGCTAAAAAGCCATTCATGTAATACGGCAGTGGTTAAAAATTATTCAGTTAGAAGATTGTAAGTATGTAAAGTGTATTTGTAGCCATATGTGTGAGAATTTAAGAAATAAACCAAATGACCATTCTTGGGCAAAATCTGTTTGTAATCTGTTGCAGACCTTAGGCGGCTATAAAATATGCACAGCTAAACCAAGGTGCAGGTGATGAAAAGTGTTTTTTATCCTCGGTAAAGTCTAGATTAAATGATACATTCATTCAAAATTGGATGTCAAAACTTAATGGTTCTTCAAGAGCAATAAGTTACAGGCAGTTTTGTAAATTTGGCTTGAAACCTTACTTAAACAATGTTAGTATAACTAAGTGTAGATCTGATCTTTGTAGATTAAGGGTTTTATCCCATAGACAAGAAATCGAATCAGGCAGATGGCATAAACCTGAATCCATACCTTTTAAAGATAGAACATTTTAACATTGCAATGTTCTTGAGGATGAGTATCATTTTTTATTAGAATGTCCCTTATATGATGATATTAGAAAATTGAATACGAATCAATATACTGTGAAACCATTTATTTTCGTCGGCACAAAATTTCGCCCTTTTCATAAAAATGACTATTTCGTCCGCTCTTAAATTCGTCCATTTCTGGTTTTGAAAAAAACAACAAAAACGTCCGATTTGTTTGTAATACATGTAATACGCGGTTGCGAAAAATCGTGCTGCGGAAAAAGAGATGACACTTGGTAGTCACTTGCAGGAGGTGGGCATTGTTTGGCATATGCCAATTAACAAGTCTGTTATTTTAGGTGATAACAGTAACTGTCCCTTATTATTTTATGTCATTGACACGTTCTTTGTTATGATTAGCGGATAAGTGGGACTGAATAATCGTTAACGAGTGTTTTAAACAACGAAGCCAGTTTCCAATTAGTCTTTGTCCATTACTATCACGGTCAAACTGATAACAATCTTACCTTTATCGGCGCCAATTAGAGAAGATGCGAACATTATGGGTTATACTCGGCGTAAGCAAATTATTTTGGTCATATTTCATTAAAGTCAAATTAAACACAAATCAAAATGTTCTTTATTAATTTGTAACAAAGCGCAGAATATATTTCAGTCAGGTGTTGATCACACATCGTCATATTTTAATTGCGTTTAATAGTATTGTCTTTAATCCGGATTCGCCGCGTGTAGGCTGTATAATCTGCAACACCCCAGAAAAACACAATACACACAATGGGTTATAAAGTTGTTAACAATTAGCGCTAATCAACACTATTATACCTAAACGAAGTCGACGCATTCGATACAGCCTTATTGCATTCGCGTTTTACAGGAAATGTCAGTTGTCAGTACACTGTATAATGAACACCCCTTTGTGTCAAAACCGGATTTAACTTGAGTGTGAATAGTCGACTGTTTCATTTTCTTTGCATCAATACCATCTGTGTATCTGTATTATAAGTATACCAGTCAACAAACAAGGTGCGCGCTTCCGCATATGGGTATTCGGACGTTCAAAAAATTGACCTACGGTTTAGCATTCACGCCGTCGAACGCATTAAGCAATATAACTCGTTTTTTTCCCACTATTTCTATATTTGCAAAAAATACTAGTGGCTTATAACTTACCTTGCAATCTTTTTTTCTCGCATTTTGCGAGTGTGCGAGTGTTAATTTCGAGCCCTGTGTATATGCGTGGATTACGCTAGATTAAAATGCCTCATGCTTACGGTAATTCAGTCTTATTTGTTTCAAAGATGGGACATGATTGTTCGTTAGGATCTTGAATTCGTCCATCGGTCAAAGGACGAAAAAGTCAAAAATTAATGTCGGACGAATAATAATGGTTTCACAGTAACTGGAAAACATGATAAAATGTATTGAATTTTGCAATCGGATTATACAAGTACCAACATAAACTTAACTATCTATGTACATAAAGCATTTAGTAAAATAAACATTAATGAATAGTATTATGATGAATTGTATATATAATTTATTACTCAATTTTGACTTCTCGCTTTTCTATAGATTCGTCTTTGTTGTTTTTGATGTTATCGATATAGCATTAATTGTTTAATAGATTCAAAATGTTGTAAACAAATGTGTCATGACCTAGACCTCCTCCTGAACTTTATTTATCAACTTATTAAATTCAATACTGATCACATGTCATGTCTGTATATATGTTACTAGGTTTTGATCATGTATATTCATGGACTGTATGTCTTTTGTATACATCGAATAAACCATAAGCCATTATTGCTCGACATAGATACATTTTAATTTAGCGAAAACCACATGTGTGTAACAGTTTTTATTGAAGGTATTTAGTTGTATAGTAAACCAATGGTCTAAAACTTATACATGCAGTTAAACATCATAGCATTGTATACATGGACATTTCAGAAAAGCTTCAAGTGTTTCCACCCATGTACTGGTATGAAACCCAAGTAATTCTCGCGTGTATCGGTGCTATACACTGAGCATGTAAAAGAACCAATGGATCTATTCGCAAAGAGCTAGGGTATCGCACCCGGATTCCTTGTATCCCAATACTGTCGCTTCTGATTGCTGTCTCTTCAGCAAAAGCCAAAGGACCCCTTTGGAAATAGGTGCTTGCACTTTCATGGGTTATCCTTGACTGCAAGGCATAAAGAAATACATACATACAGCTCCTAAGCTGCACAATACCTTTCAGCCATAATCCCTAAGACAACACAGACCTTTTTATCGCGTGATTGTAACGGCGAGCATACGTCTAGTTACGGCAAAAGGTCGATACATCCTTAAAATTGAACATCTTTGCGTCGCAAGTAATACTTGTTTTAAAAGCTTTCTGCATAATGGTATTGAATTATCATATGTTTTAACCATATCATCAAAATACATATCAATTATAATTGAAATCTTTATATACATTTAATGTTATGCCTAAAAATAAGTCGAACACTTTTGTCATTTTAATTTCTCAGACAACAGGTTGATGTGTTGTTTGAGAGCATTTACTACATAGAATATCTGATAAATTGAAATCATTTATCCACGACGTCTTGGCCATGTGGAATTGTATCTTGCCGCACGTGCAAATATATACATATATACAAATATTATTGATTTGTGTGTGCACATTGTTTTTCTCTCTATTGGTAAGCAATTGATTAAAAAATTGATTGGAAACACCATTAAGTGTATTTTCAGTTGTGATAAACTGTGTTGGAATTGTTATTGTGAACACACGAACCTAGTGACCATTTTTTTTATCTCTGTTTACTTATTTTGGATAACCCATGAATTTATGCAATTTTGGATGAAATCTACTTGCGGGAAGGTATTTAAAGGTGAAATTGAGATTTTTTTATTATTTATTTTATCCCAAAACGTATCAGTTGTTGATATCCATTTAATGTTTGAAATCAAATGTCAATCATAGTTATAGATATACACAGAGAATTACGTTATTTGCAACATTGTTCTCACTTGTGTGCTCAATTTAATCCTTTAAAGCATAGTTGTGAAGTGAACCCGCACGTTGAAATAATCGTATTATTTAAGGCTCAATACAGAATAACAACACCAGGCACACCAGTCACCCACGATTTTTATTTCATTTTTATATCAGCAAAAGATGGTTCTAACAAACTAAAAAAACATATTCTATATGTCAACATAATAGTGTAGACTTCCGTGCATGACCTACAAATGCATTCATTGCTTTTGAACAAGCGAGTCAAAGTTGCTAGAAATAAAAATCAATACTAATTTAACTATAATCACATAACATTCAAAGACGTATATATTATTATAATTAAAAACAATATTATAGATAACGAAGTTCATGGAGGTAGTGAATGAGTGTTTTACCTGTACGTCACAATTGCTTCTGTAATATCTCTTTTCACATGCAAACATATTTGTAGTAAAAGCTTTCATAAAAATGCAATACATGTGTTGGATTGTGTTTTTCTCGCACACAAACTGTAAATATAAAAATGCTTTGCATACATATGTTCATAGCCATTTCAATAATCTGTTACTGCTTATAAATATATGTATGCATACAAATGGAATGGCCAAGTCTTGCATGAATTAAAACTAATTCCGTTTATATGCCCCTTTAAGTATATTGTGTACGTCTTGTTTTAAGTTCGATACGTAATTAATCTAACTTTCATGATCTCGATACACATTATTAATAATTCAAACTTAAATCTACATTTGCATTGGCCAACAGCAATACAGTGATCGAGTCATACCAAGAATTAAAATTAAATAACGTTGATATGCCTCTTTACATGTATTCTATACATCTTGTTTTTTGTGTCTTTAGAGGGGGGATGCTGTATAATCCTAAATTTAAAGATTGTGCTACACATAAAATGCGGTTTCATTTAGATTAAAATCTACTTTTGAATTGGCATACCGAAATAAAATTGATCAAGCCATGTCAAGAATTACTATTAATATTGCCGATATTCCCCTTTAAATGAATGATATACACCTTGTTTTCAGTTCATGTTTCTTTCTATTTTATTAATTTAAAAATGACTGCCCCCATGGTGATGAAATGACATGTGTTCGAGGTTTGATATTTCTAGATATGTAAACTTTTTTACTATTTAAGCGTAACTTGCCCTCGTCAATGTCGATATAAATCACTAGTTATATAATTTTCCGCCGAAATGCGTGGAATAAACTTGATTCAGAATTTTGAAAATAATGTATATTTTATTTTTTTAAATCGCTTTGTATTTTGATTGATTTTGAGGCTGTTATGATACGTTGATGTACACAATTGGTAGCAGTTTGAATAAAAAACATCCTTTAAAGCATATATTATACATTTTCAATGTGGCACTCTTCCTTTAGTCAAATTTGAGTTCAATGCTAGGGGTCCCACATTTTTCAAAATGACGCCTCTACATATACCTTAATACAAGTATGCATTAATAAGGGCTCAATTTGTTGTTTTTCATTGCAGTCATTTGCGAAAATACCGTCTACAAAAAATAATGAAAACAACTTATATATGGACATAGTTTGCCACTAGACCCCACACGACACCCATTAGGAGAAACTTCTCAGATAACAAAGCTGCAATATGTACTTCAAATGATTTTTCATAATTTAGAGTTTAATTTTCGTTGAACACTTAATTTACTTTCGCTTTTCCTTTCGCTTCAATGGAAATTACCTGTCATTTTATGCTCTTATTCTGTTATTTAATATTCATATCTTTGTCTCTCGTAAACAGTCAAAAATGAACAAAAATACATTTATCAACAAAGATTAGAACTTTTTTTCTTCAAATTAAAAAACCCAAAACTATGTATATAGCTCGTATCCGGTTGATTCAGTAAAGAATACGATTCCGCAGTTACTCACGATTCGCCATTTGTCAAACGCCACACCCAATTTACATGTCATTTATTATACTTATGTAAGACAGCCAATTCTACCGTGTTGGCGTCAATGAAGATTTGGGTGGATAAATAGACATTACCTTGTAGAAAACGCTAGAACATGCTGTAATATTGTAAGAATGCCTACACTACATACGACTACTTTGATTTTATTCGGGTTGTTTCTGAATGGTTGTTTCTGAATAGATGCAAAGGCGCAGGTATGATTCCAACTTTCATTATTCTTATTCGAACTTAAGTCAATTGCGTGATGAAATATGATGATGATGATAACGAAAATATTAATAAATATTATACTTTTACAATTTGTAGTGTGTAAACTATTGTATTGTATTTCAGGAATATTAAGTAATAATTCAGAGGCAATTTTTCATGGAGTTACAAAATCAAATGTGTATAAATTATGGTATTCGGAGTCAATGGTAGAAATAAAATGTTTGAACATATGTTGTTTTTGTAAGCGATTCAGAGTCAATAATATAGTAATTTACGCAAGCAAATGTTTGAACATGCATTGTATTCGGAAACAATTCGTAATCAATTCTCTATCCGGTTACGAAAACTACAATTTGCACATGCATGGTATTTAAAAACAGTACAGAAATGAAATATAATATTATATTGATCGATGACATTATCATAAGTTCAAACATATGTTTTCGTCTCGGCGTTTTATTAATAATACTTTATTACATTTAACGAGAATAATTTGTACTAATAAAACAAGACTCTTAGATAATCTCATAATTAATAAAGCTCTTGGTAGCCTAGTGGATAAGGTGTTTATCAAGCTATTGGTAGCCTATTCGATAAGGTGTTCACCCAATGGCCATTTGGCCTGGTTCGATCCCCGCTCAGGGAATGTTCTCAAGATCCTAGCTTACCTACAGCCTTGTTCTTCCAAACAATGGGCTTGGCAGTGTATAATTTAACCTCAGGCAAACCTGTTTCTGCAAGGAAGAGTCTAGATTGTTATATGGCATGGTAATATAAAATTCACATAGCTTTTCTGAATTTTGATCATTTAAAATATTTTTTTTAATAATACATAACCTGCCATTAACATCACTTCTAGTATCTTAACGCAAACACAATAAAGCCAGAGATGGATGAATATGGCATTTGATATCAAAATATATTTTAGGTAAATTATTATATTATTGTCTTCTTTTGTATGTTCACTTTCACGTATTCTTACTGCACATTCTGACAAGTTAATGAGATATATTTAAGCAAAATATCGAAACAATTATCTTGCATGAACAGACTCATGGTTTTCATTTATCAACAGTTGAACATCACCAAATAATTAACTCATATCACTGACGATCACGATGCCCGCAATTTCATTTTTTACAGCATTTTCAACTGTTCGTTTTTACGTCAATAAGTGTACTTTCTGGTAGCATTCACATGAAAATAAGACGCTAACCAATCAAATCATTTTTTAATTGATCCATAAATTAATCCATAAATGGGCTTATAATAATTTAGTGACACGATAAATAAAATCATTTTGTTTACTTGTTTAACGATGTGTTCTAAAATGTGTTCAAGGGCGACCTTGACCCTTAACATTCCGTTAGGGACCGTAATGATAAATTAAAGGTATCCGGTCTCAAATTGGCCAGTCTCGAACTCTCGAATTATACAAATACCTTTTCCTTATTTGGCTTGAACGAACATATTGATAATCATTGATATGGAGTCCGCTTGGGTAAATTTAAATTTACTTTAAAGTATACTAATGCGTTTTTATTATTCGGCTTGGATAAGGGATAAAGAACGTATTAAATCGCAATATATGAACTGTGTTATCTTTAAATAAAACCGTCTCATTCCCTTGCGAAAAGCGTGGGCTTTAACACTTGATTACCAAATAAAACTACACTTTGCAGTAGATATTTATAAATGATGGAAAACCTTGTATTTTAATTAAAACAAATTGGTTATGCTGTTTATATTGCTACAATGATATGGCGTATTTTTTGATCTCGATAAATAACAACCGCAATATGTGCAAAGTGTGCTACATTCGCTATTTATTGCGAAGAAAGGTGGAGATTATATGTATACGATGCATATGATTATTCCGTGTATTCATTTATCAATTTTTACATGTTCTTATGTTCTGCAATATTCAGAGTCTAATAGTTTTGTAATGCAATTTTGAAAATAAACATACATTGACAAACATTTGGGTAAATGTACGCATAATCAGCGTTAAATCACATGAAAAAAACAACACATGGTTGAATCTTTGTCGAGTTTATAATTCATATTGCGCTTTTTTTATTACATATTCTAATATGTACTTCTGATTTAGACAGTTTATCAGGGTTGAACTCATGTTCTTTTTTCGATGCTTACAAGGTTACATATCTAAAAGGCGTGCTTGAGACGTTGAATTGCAAATAATTTAACATTTATCAATAATATTTTTTACTAAGAAAACTAAACTAAGTGCTTAAACCGGCAAGGAAAATCTGTTACAGACTATTGAAATGTGTTTTTATATGCTGAATGTAAATTAAATTGGCAAAAATTGATGATTCTTTATTTTAATCAGATTGTAGCTAATTTGCAAATGATCGAAAATGATTCACCAAAGTATAGTTGATTTACTATATGTGGAAATCAACAAATCTCCATGTTCAAACAACATGTATGTCACATGAATATTCGCGTACTGACATCAGGTTTATGGTAATTATTTAAAATGAAAATCAAATGCCCCTTTCGTGTCGGGTACCCTTTCGACTGCCTTTTCTCAACATGCTGCTATCTTAATGGGCAGAAATTATCGTAAGATTTACTTCAACCAGATCTACTTTTTGATATATTGTCAAATTATGATATACCGACAAGCAAGACAAGTCCTTTAACGCTGACTGTTAATTGAATAATAATCTTGCTTTTATATGTAACTGCTCCGGTGATTTCATACAAAAAGCGCATATTCAAAAAAATTACATAATTATTCGTATTCGATATTATTTTGTCCTTTATAATTACGTTGGAAACTATAACACCTACAAAACACGAAGCAGTTGTGTAAGGAAATATATTTGATTCGTGATATATTGGTTACTCAGCCAATGCAAAAGTTAGACGTATACAATGTTGAACTCAAACGAAACTAATACATTAAATCCTCTTAACTAATAAATGAAAAGATAAAAATATCTGAATTCCATAGTATAAAATTTATGTATTTGAATCCTTAAACCAACATGGAAATAATTGACACATATTGACTTATGATCTTGGCAAAATGTAAATGTGTTGTGAAATCGCTCTGTTGCACTCATCGTGTATCCAGCATTAAAGTATAAAGTCCATAGGCAGTGATCATCTTAAAACAAATTGGGTTTCATTGGTTTTTATTTAATACCTTATAAAAATGTGCAATCAATGCGCTGTATACGCTTATCATGTAATAATGTCCATTCAATATATGTATGTGAAAACCATTTCACAGTAATTGTAACTTTAAACGATAATATATACATGTAATGACTATCAAATCATGAACACACCACACGTTTCTGTTGTCAGATTGCCCAGTCGGAAGTTACAGCGTAAACTGCTCCAAGCAATGCCATTGCCGTGAGGGCCCATGCGACGGTGTCACAGGTGTCTGTGCAATTAGTGGCTGTATAGACGGATGGACAGGAATAGCGTGTAATGAAAGTAAGTTGTCAAATGATATGAACGAAACC
This sequence comes from Dreissena polymorpha, assembly GCF_020536995.1. Lineage (NCBI taxonomy): Eukaryota > Metazoa > Mollusca > Bivalvia > Myida > Dreissenidae > Dreissena > Dreissena polymorpha. The sequence goes on along the minus strand of NC_068358.1, from coordinate 16,172,223 downwards.
AAAACGCACACCTCAAACAAATATCTCATATATGCAAATAAGACATTTAGCGTCCGCCCATAATGCTCTAAAATATGTCAACATATAGAGCAGTTTAGATTCATACATGTGTAAAGATATATATATTGACACAATATTGACACAAGCAATTGTCCGCATATAATCCTCTTAAATCTGTCAACAGATTAACCATTGTAGGGTAATACATATGCACACACATATATATATATATGAAAAGAAGGTAGCGTCTGAATATTATACTATACAATATGTCAACGGATTTACCATTTTAGGTTCATACTTGTCAAATGTATATGAACAAAAAGTAGCAACCTAATATAATACTCTCAAATCTGTCAATAAATTTACCATTTTAGGTTAATACATATGTAAAGATATATAAGAACACACATTAGGTACAGCAGTATCGGTATAAATTTCGATTAATAATTGCATCAGCGTTTATTTCTATTAATTAATGGTACATGAAATACAAAACCTACAAAAAGGCGCTTGCTAAATGTATACAGTGGTATTGGAAAAAAGATTGAAATATACGCAAAACTGGTTATTTTGTATTCTATCTTGTTGTTAAACAAAACACATGGTAATCAGATAACTTTAATTTTCAAGTTTTGTTTCAAGCCTGCCCACTCAGAAGTTACAGAGTTAATTGTTCAAAGCTGTATAATCCTAATTTTACCGATTTCCCTACACATAATGCGGGTTTTCATTTAAATTAAAATCTGCTTTTGCATTGGCATACCGAAATAAAATTGGTCAAGCCATGTCTATTAATATCGCCGATATGCCCCTTTAAATGAATGATATTCATCTTGTTTTCATTTGGATGTTCTATTAATCTTCATTTACTGATCTTGCTTCACATACTGTATGATTTCAGTTACATTTTAATCTTCTGTTTCATTGACAATGATACAGCAATAAATTTTCTAGTATATGTTTTGACCTGAAGTTTTTTAAATTGTATTTTTCATCATGCAGTAGAATTGCTGTTGTGAACAAACGACCCCGGTGACCTATGATTTTCTTTTTATATTTTATTAAGTTATAACTCAAAAACATTTGGGTAAATTTGAAAAAAATCTAGATACAGAAAAACATGTAAAAATAAGATTGACGTTCATGCATTCATTAATTTTTATGTTTGAAATTATGTTGTTGTTCTTTTGTATCAAATGATAAAACATACGAATAAATCGTAAAAAATGTTTAAAAACACATCATTTGTAGTCAAATTTAATCAGTATGATATATTTTATGAGAAAAAGAGATTGTTTTCAAAACTGTCTCATTAATTTACTCAAGTTTGTATATTATTACCTTATTGGTGAATTGTCGTTATGCTGTAACTTGTTGTTCAAGTGCGAATGAAAAATTAAAAACACTGGTGACCCATCATTTTTATTTTATTTTATTTTCACAACAGATGGCTCTAGCTTAATACCAAAAATCATCAAATTCTATATATAGCTACATTTTCATTACATTGCAGCATAAGCCATTATTTACTAATCTTAAAAATGTCCTAACTGGTATTACTCTTAGGTTTGAGCATTACTTAAATCAATGAGGAGAAATAACCTGTATCGAGTGCAAATGCCAAACATAAATTTATCATATAAATCAAAAGTAATGGTCCACTTAGTTGATGTATTCATAAATCCAAACTGTGCTGTGTAACGGAAATAACTAAACTATCGTACAGATGAATTCGGATGAAAATGCAACCGCTCAAAATTTAGAGAACGGGATCAGCTGTGTGTCTGACAATTATTGATTTTGCCCAAAAAAGAGGGTTTTCGAAATTTAATGTGTCCGAAAACATAGATTATTTACATTATTTCCGCAACAATTGTTTTCTGTGCGACCAAACAGTTTTATTTTTCTAAACACTGTATGTTGGGTCTATATATTTCATTCCAAACTGTATAAATATATGACCATTATCAAATGGTCAAATAAGAAAACAAGTTATCGTATTGATCGCGGTTAACGTAAAGTTAACCTATTTTTTTCCTTTCTGTAGCGATTTAGCCAACAGTATCTTCAGTTATGTGTCGCATTGATCTATCTAAAGTTTCCTACGTGTTCTTCAGTAGTTTGCATCTTGAGAAACTTTAAATGATTATAAAGATAGAAGAAAAGCATTTTCTGCTAACATATTTAACATTTTTAAAGTGCAAGTGCTATAGTTCCTAGGCATAACTTGCCTGAAGACTCAACGGCGAAGAAATCAAATGATTTAATGTGCATGATTTTCGGAAACTATTCAGAGTCAATATTAGAAATAAATTGTTTGAACATGTATTGTTTTCGGAAGCGATTAAGAGTAAATTATATATAAGCGTGCAATATCCAATGTTTTAACATGCATTGTAATCGGAATAAATTAAGAATCATTCTCTATCAGATTACGAAAACAACGATTTGCACGTGAATAGTATTTGAAATCAATATAGCAAGTGTATATTTATCGATAACAAAATCAAAAGCTCAAATATATATTATATAGTCTCGGCGATCATATTAATAACAATTAATAACATTTTACTTAAAACGTTATGTACTATTATTCCAAGACTTTTAGATAAACAAAAAAAATCATAAAGCTCTCGATACCTATTGTACAATGTGTTCATAATGCTTTAGATGGCCTTTTGAATAAGGTGTTCATAAAGCCCTAGGTACCCTAATGGGTAAGGTGTCTAGGTACCCTATTGGATGATGTGTTCATAAAGTTCTAGGAAGTCTTTTGAATAAGACGTTTACAAAGCTCTTGGTAGCCTATTGGATAAGGTGTTCATAGAGCTCAATGTAGCCTTTTGTATAAGGTTTTCAAAAAGCACATGGTAGACTATTGGGTAAGGTGTTCATACAACTCTAGGTCGCCCATTGGATAATATGTTCATAATGCTTTAAATAGCCTATTGAATTAGGTGTTCATAAAGCTCTAGATAATCTATTGGGTAAGGTGTTAATAAAACTCTAGGTTGGCTATTAAACAATGTGTTCATAAAACTCAAGGTAGCCTTTTGTATAAGGTGTCCATAAAGCTCTAGGTAGCCTATTGGAAAAGGTGTTCATAAAACTCTAGGTAGCCCATGTGATAAGTTGTTCATAAAGCTCTAGGAAGCCTATTTAATAAGATGTTCATGAAGCTCTAGGTAGCCAATTGATAAGGTTTTCATCAAGCTTTATGTAGCCTATTGGATCAGGTGATCATCATCTACTACTACTACTGGTAGTAGTAGTAGTAGTAGTAGAAGTAGTAGTAGTAGTAGTAGTAGTAGTAGTAGTAGTAGTAGTAGTAGAAGTAGTAGTAGTAGTAGTAGTAGTAGTAGTAGTAGTAGTAGTAGTAGTAGTAGTAGTAGTAGTAGTAGTAGTAGTAGAAGTAGTAGTAGTAGTAGTAGTAGTAGTAGTAGTAGTAGTAGTAGTAGTAGTAGTAGTATAGTAGTAGTAGTAGTAGTAGTAGTAGTAGTAGTAGTAGTAGTAGTAGTAGTAGTAGTAGTAGTAGTAGTAGTAGTAGTAGTAGTAGTAGTAGTAGTAGTAGTAGAGTAGTAGTAGTAGTAGTAGTAGTAGTAGTAGTAGTATAGTAGTAGTAGTAGAAGTAGTAGTAGTAGTAGGAGTAGTAGTAGTATTAGTAGTAGTAGTAGTAGTAGTAGTAGTAGTAGTAGTATTCGTTAATAATTTTGTTATTTTTGTTTGGTGTGGTATGCCTTTTAAATTGCATCCGAATTTTGCGTGTTAAAACATTTTTGCATGACTCACTGTCGAATGAAAATGACAGAAAGTATGTGCGCCATCGGATATTGACAAGACGCCAATGAAAAATATATGTTTCTTATAGTTATGAAAAATACTTTTAAAATGGCGTTGTTTTTCAATTTAGTATACATGCAAAAGTATTAAATTGCCTTGTAGTGAATAAATCAATTCAGCTTGACAATGATCTTCGATAAATACTGGCACAGCGTCATTTTCTAATAATTAATGTTTTTGTTATTCGGTATGAATGAATAGCGGAAATAGAAGTCGTACTGAAGAAAAGGCATCTTTTAAACAAACAAAGTTCTGTCAATATTTTGTTCGAAGAATACGCTAAGCGACAAAATGTACACTCGAATTAATTTGTTCAAACTACATCATGTCGGATGACAGAGGGGATATGAAGATGATGGGAACAACGCGGGAGTAAAGTATGTGTGCGTTAAACCTGAAAAGATGGATCAATTACGGAATCCGCTATCATGTTACATACGTTTCCAATAATTCGATACTTGCACCTTTTTTATCATTGCACCTTTTTTCCAACGTTTTTTTCTGAAAAAAAAGAAGTAATTAAGGTGCGCTTTTTCCTTAATACATACCATATTTTAACTGAAAATAACCAAAGGATGTCACAGTGTATCTACCGGTATATGAATTACTTTCGTATAGATAAGATCGCCGAACATGAGAAAAGCGGCAATTGTTAAGCCGTCAAAATGTAATAGATTTACCTACGTGTTTCTGACTGTTCCCTCTAAATAAGTGTCGGTTTCCGCAATGTAATGTAATGTAAAATTATGATTTCTTTATGAAACATTGTTTGGTATTGAGCGCAACGTTTGATTCTTATGTTGAAACAACTATTCTTTGTAACAAACTCGTGTTAAATGAATGTTTGCATACTGACAAAAATGAGTTAAACCTTTACAACACAGAAGATTTATGTCAAGTTTGTTGATCCCTCATGTAAATTATGACAACCAGTCCTGTATAATACAATACACTAAATAATACTTGTATTATAACACAAAATGTTTTACTGTATGCTGAATACCGTGTTATTGATATAGTTTCAATTATACTGGTTTACTGCATACTATAATACCTGAATGTGAAGCATGTACAACCCGGTTAGAACGGTAAACTGTTTGAGCAATATATTTTGAAGCTCAATGAAATTATTGCATAATGTATTGTTTAACGTTAATTTTACATCAAATGATGTGGTTAATATTGACAGTCGACCACATTCTGAAAACCGTACACATGGAGCACTTGTTAACATAAAAATGCGAAAACATGTATTTCATATAAAGTATTTTCCTAAAGGTTAGCTCATTTTGCGGCATCATTCAACACCACGATTTCGAGATAAGAATACGTTCTCTGTTCCTAAGAATGGATGTCGTAATTGCGTTACTATTAACATCCGTTTCACGTGTAATTGGCTGACTAATCCAGACTGGAAAGTTGTTATAAACTGATGAACTAAAGGACTAGTAAGGAGTTAGTTATGAGGTAGTGAGTAATATATGAGAAAGATGTTTGATCATACAAATGTATATTCAACAGGTAAAATAACTACGGAATCTATTGCTGATTGGTTTTATTTACTCAAACGCGAGCCATGTATGTGGTTATATTTATAACATTCAATTGAAGTTTTTACAATAGAACGTATTGTAAATAACGTGACAATAATGTGGTTGTCTTCTTATTAAAAAAAACATATCACGTCAATAATCCGTTTAATTCATCACTTTTCATGCTAGATTATTCCTGTTGCGAGAGTTGAATATTTCGAGAATGCTATCGATCAGAAATGTTTAGTTTTTTTGTCTGCACGGCATATGTCAACTCTTCGGATCAGTGATAGTTCTTTGTTGCGACGGGTTTACAAGTGTGGTTTCCTATTGGTGTGTATGTTGGGTCCAGCATTAGAGAGATCACCTCAGAATATCATCCGTTGTCCTCAGTTTGTGCATTTAAAACAAACATTGTTGTACACTGGTTACCTTTACACCTTTAGATCGCGGTGTTGAATGATCTAACAACCGCCAAACTTGTATGTATACCTTTCCAACATTCTCACTGCTTCTTATTTCTTCTTTATGTAAATAAACATGTTCTACATTTTTATAAATTCGTAAGACCGATATCGCGAGGCTTCCAAAACGAATGTGAAACAAAGTCAGAGATCATATGCATTATTATTTGGTAAGGAATATCATTTGGTATACACTGTTAAAGCTAGGCGTTAAAGAAAAAATGCATGCTTTCATAAAATCTATGTATACACATGTGAAATCAAGAATAAAATTAGGTAATACAATAAGTAATGAAGACTTTTCTTGTTTTCAGGAGTGAGACAATGAGAATCATTATCACCTTGATTCTTTTCAATTGAACCGAACGACTTAGAAGAACATTATGTAAAATGGTTTTAAAGGAATAAATATTGGTATGCTTACATTTTTAGAAATTGTATTCGCTACAGGAGGATCTTTTGCAAATACCTTTGAAACACTTGCAGGACAAGCCTTAATGGCTGTTTTTAAGCTGAACTCATTGTTAATAAATTATCCAACAATTTCAATACATACCAAATTAGAGTTGTTTGATCAGCTTGTTTTACCAATTTTAAATAATGGGTCAGAAATATGGGGCTTAATTGAGTCAATGGCAATTGAAAGAGTTCACTTAAAGTTTTCCAAAAAACTACTTCGCGTGAAAATTCTGACACAGAGTAATCTTGTAAATGGGGGAACTTTGAAGAACATCCTTTATAACTAAAAGAGCCATTAATGTAATACGGTATTGGTTTAAAATTATTCAGTATGTAAAGTGTATTAATAGCCACATCTGTGAGAATTTAATCAATAAACCACATGACCATTCATGGGCAAAATATGTTTGTAATATGTTGCAGACCTTAGGCTTCAAATATGCATGGCTAAGGTGATGAAAAGTTTTTTTCGTCCTAGGTAAAGTCTGGATCTTGATACATTTATTCAATATTGGAAGTCAGAATTCTTCAAGAGCAATCAGTTTTGTAACTTGGGCTTGCAACCTTACTTAAAAATGTTAGCATAAATAAGTGTAGATTTGATCTTTGTTGATTATGGATTTCATCCTATAGACAAGAAATCGAATCAGGCAGACGGCATAAACCTGAAGCCATACCTTTTCAAGATAGAAAATGTCAACAATGCAATGTTCTTGTGGATCAATATTATTTTTTTATTAGAATGTTTCTTATATGATGATATTAGGAAATTTTATATGAATACATATTACTGGAACACATGATAACATTTATTGAATTAATAAAATCGGATAATACAAGTAGCAACATAAACTTAGCTATGTATGTGCATACAGCATTTAGTAAAACAAACCTGTATAAATAGTATTATGATTAATTGTTTATATAATTCATTACTCAAACTTGAAATCGCGCTCTCTTGTAGATTCGTCTTTGATGTTTTTGATGTTATCGGTATAGCATTAATTGTTTTATAGATTCAAAAGGTTGTAAAAAATGTGTTTATTAGACCTATTCCTTTTCCTGTACTTTATTTAACAACTTATGAAATTCAATACTGATCACATGTCATGTCTTTATATATGTTACTGGGTTGTGATCATGTATACTCATGGACGGTATGTCTATTGTATATATTGAATAAACCATACACTTTTATTGCTCGACATAGATACATTTTAATTTAGCGAAAACTACATGTGTATAACAGTTTAATTAAACGTATTTAGTTGTATAGTAAACCAGTGGTCTTAAACTTATACATGCGATTGAATTGTTGTCACACGAATATGACTTGTAGACACTATTGTGATGTTGGAATAGTTCTAACCCTAACCCTAACCCTTACCCATCTTCTATTAAATTGGGGAAGAAAAGGGTTGCGCATCATCGGGTGCGGTATGAGGAACTGACATTTGTAGCGAGCATTAATCGGAAAGGGTCGTCAGGAGGAGCGCGACATCGTGAAGGGGACAAAATCGGAACGGGCATCACACAGTGTGTGTATGAGAATCCCCTCCCCGCCAATATATTTATTTAAGTATTAAAATCGCAAACAATTTATTATCGCATGGGATACAGGTTTTACAGAAGCTGTGATGTCAATCATCAATAAACAGAATGCATAGGGTAATGTTTGCAACACTGAATGTATATAATCCTGAAACACGTTTACTCATTGTTTATGTTAGGTACCATGCAATTCTCTTCGACTATTTTGAAGAATAGCTTGACATTTGAAAAGCATGAATATGTTATAGAATGTCTTGTTTTAGATGTGGACAAAAGTACCGTTTACGCACGGATTGGCTTCGAATAAAGTAGTACACATTTTTCGCACAAATCATTCAATTATCTCAATTAACATTTTAACACCCCTCGACTATCTTCATAACAACTCCAGTTCATATAGTGGTTTGCCTTTTATTTCTTCTATCAAGTTGAACAATGAGGTCCTCAAGCTCTCATTCTACTGCTAACTAGTGGCATGGAATATCTACCTCATATACAGGTAATGATTATAATCAATGGTGGCTCTGCATCATGTAGCAACCTCACCTGTATAAACAAAACCATATAGTGTAATATTTAAAGTAGTTCTGGTAAACTTTGATATTATTTATTTGATTAGCGATTTATGTAGAGGGTAATACAATGGAATTTAAATTAAAACAAATTAAACAGGTATAATTTCAAGCCATTTAGGAACATTCGTTGGCTATAATTAGCAAATTTGATAACTGTCTTCGTATTCGGTTATAATGCTTTTATCGTTAAGCGTCATCTTCCAAATTCAAAACGTATCTCTTTGAATTTGTTTATGGTAAAGAACTCTCCTTTGCGTCGCCTTTATTCTAAAGTCGCGAATGTCAAAAATTGCAAAAATGGCATATTTGGTATCATTTTGTTGGGCTTGACGAGCTCTACACGATGCAACAAACGGCATATATGTACCTTTCTCAACTAAGGCACTATTGACCCCCAACATTGGCGAAACGTGACAATTTTCTAGTCATTTAAATTATAAAATTGCGAATGTCTTTGTGTATGATTCAGCCATTTATACGTCGCCTTAATTCTTTTGTCAGGAATGTCAAAATATTGCATGACTCGACAGATTAACACAATTTTTAATTAATATAACTTTTTTATTTTAAAGCAATTGTCTTTAAATTTTGCCAATTGATAGTTTGCATCTTTCTCAACCACATATCAAAACTTTATAAAGATATCGTATTTTATAATACATAGTTTGTTATTTCAACACTTTAAAAGCGATTTTCTCAATATCACTTTTTTGGACTTTCGTACGTTTATAATTAGTGAGACGTTAAATTGGACTACCGTTTGATATTAACGCGGGTGGTAATGTTTACCTTCTCCGACATCCATCGATCACCATTTGATAACACCATTTGCCTAATTGTGTTAAACCCTTATGCGGTAGACTTTAAAAAGGAAGTAAATAGCCTGTTTTCTCAAGACAAGCATCTATTTGACAACTTATTTAAAGGTAAATGCGAATTTTTGAAATGGTTTTTCTCGTAAAACCCATTGATAAACTAGTAGACAATAATGCAGTATCATCATGGCTCAGTTTGTGTATTCCCTAGATTGTTTGTAGTTATTCTTGCTATGATTTTTTAAAATATTAGTTGTCATTGATCACATGAGTATCTGATTTATCTAATATGATGGTACATCAAACAGGAATTATGCTTTATAATTGAACAAACTACTTTGTCCTGAAATAAAATAACCACATTATTTCGCTTATCATAGTATGCTCGGTTACCCACTAAAATAAGTATACGTGTAGTTCAAGCTTTGTCAATGTCTCCGCAGTTATTCAACAAAATCTGAAGGCTCATTGTCAATTTGCACTTGTCCTTTCGTCTTTCAAATAACAATCATCTCGTCAACAGTGTGTGTGTTAAGGCTTCATAGTGCGCTTTCATAATAATACACTTAGAGGGTAAAGAAGGAATACACTAGTAATCGGCTTAATCATAGCCAAGAAAGGAAACCTTTGTTCGTATTGTGATTTTTTTCTTCATGCATTCATTGGCGCAGGTAATATGCAAACTGATATTGTTAATTAAGTTAAACTTCATAGCATTATTTATATCAAGTAATACATTATGATGAAACAATACACATCGATAAACAATGCGTAGCTCCTAAGCTACACAATATCTTTCAACCATAATCCCTAAGACAACACCATTTGTTTGAACCATGTCATCAAAATACATTTGATTACATATCAATTATAATTGAAATCTTTATATACATTTAATGTTATGCTTAAACATTAAGTCGCACACTTTTTTTAAGGTTTATTTCTCAGACAACAGGTTAAGATATCAACTTACATGATGTGCTGTTTGAGATCATTTACTACATAAAATATCTGATAAATTACAATCATTAATCCACGATGTCTGCGCCATGTGCGGGTGGAACTGCATATTTACGCACGTGCAAATATATATGCGCATATTATTGATTGGTGTTCGCACAATTTTTCTCTCGGACCAATTTGATAGAAAAAAACATGTGGCTTATGTTTGTTTAGCACTTGTTTAAAAGAAATATTGATGTGCCCCGCACATTGTTGTTGTTCAATAGTTTACCATATGTATATCATTTACATGTAACATTCATAATTTGTTTAATGTACTTACCTGTTTACTTTATTTCCTGAGCTACACATTATCCAATTTATCTGAGTGTCCACAGCTCCATTGTTTTGTTGATAGTAACAACTCACAAATACATTTTTACCTCATGAGCATATTGTATAATCAATCATTTAGGCAAAATGTAGAGTGAATTGTGTTAACTTTTCCAAAGATTTTGTCGTTTCATATTTTACACTTGTTGATTGATAAAGATTATTCATGTGTATTTAATATACGACGCTATTCGCTCAAGTTTTCCATAAAACTAATAATTATACAGATAACTGCTCAGTGTTTATTGTGAAGCACTGTATTTTACCCTTTAAATCCAATGTTATTGTCCGTAAGTTTATGTTTGCAAACATGTGTTCCACCATTTTGTCTTGAATGCTGGGACGTAGGTTAAATTCTACCTTATTTGCATCGTCTGGTCTATTGTAACTTGCGGAGAAAACATGAAAAGATCATTCTCTATTATGAATTCAGTAGGTTTCACTGTCAAATATTGATTGTTTAAGTAATTTTGATAGATTGTTAGCAATTTCCAATATGGCGACTGTTCCTGCCCGTTTCCTTCTGGTATCCATGGAGCGCGTTCCATAAATGGGTTATTTTTGGGACTGAGCGTTCTTTTTGTTGGTCATTATTTGGGCATTTTTGGGGATGGGACAAAAACGGGTTTTAAGTGGGTTTTATTTGGTCTTAGTCCAGTTTGGGGTTTTTGCCCATCCATGGGTATAAAAGGAGCGGTTTTCACTATTCAAGGACACACTTAAAACTTTCATAACTTTAAACACTTATCGCATAACATCTTAAGCGAAATATTAAAGTAACGGAAACGAACATTGTTAAAGTACGTTTTATTGATAAATCTAAATAAGAATAAGAAACATATTTAGTTCAATTGTAAATTGTTTTACGCTTTTTGCTACTATTTTATATTTAATAAGCCTGTGTCATTGCACTTAATTTATTAGTGGACTGTAACCCTTTTAAAAGACGACGTGGACACTCAAATCGTTAAGACACATTGTTTATTTGTTAACATTTTATGCCAAGAACTGTAACAGTTGAATTTTGACGCTATATAACAAGCCATTAAATGGCAGAGAAATAAAAAGTAAAGCGTCAAACAGACTTGTTTTCCATTTATATTGACGATATGAAATAACAATTACAAGCCCTATAGAGCTGGGCGCTACATTATGGTGTCTTGGAAGTGGAATCTTTATAATAAATAAATATTCAGTGATCTGAACCTACACATAGTGACATCAAATAAAATGACAGTTAACACTTGGCGTAAAGTTTGGAAAAGTCTTATTGACTTTATTTAGTAAATTTGAAAGAAATAACTTGAAAAATATGATTTGTTGTCGATTTAAACATTCTGTTTAATTATGGCAAATAACTCAATAGATAGTGAGGGTGAAATAACACTAAGACCAGGCTTTTTAACTGGGAATTTGTCAACCGAAAATGATGACAACGGTAACATTTCTGATGACGAAGCTGCTACGGGAACTGAAACAGGTGGAAAATTACCTCGCAGTGGAACAAACATGGAGCACAGCGCTGAGGAAGCCAACCCTTTTACAACAAATGATGTGGCCAGTATTTTGCAAACAGTTGTTCAAGAGTTAAGACAATTAAAGCAGCAAAGGCATGACAGCCATGGTCCACAACTGAGAGATTTGGGATACGGTACTGAGGAACGTGGTGACAGTCATGCACAGTCGTACAGAAGAGATGGCAATAGGGACCAAGACCTCAACAACTGTCAATTCAACGATAGACAAGACCTGGTTAACATACCATTAGGCGACAATAGGAGAGATTACCAGTTTAGAGCGAGACAGCAAAGCAGAAGAAACAACGTACCATTACCAAAGATACCTCCATTTACGGGAAAAGAGGACTGGAATGTATGGCACTCTAAATTTGAGGCCATAGCCAGACGGTATGGCTGGGAGGAGGAGGACAAGCTTGACAATCTGTTACCAAGGCTTGAAGGTCAAGCAAGCGAATTTGTGTTCACACAGCTACCATCAAGAATACTTTCAGACTATGAAAGATTGACAAGCGAAATAACAAGCCGTTACCGGGTGATTGAAACGCCTAAGTCATTCGCCGCCAAATTCAGTCGAAGAAGCCAACGACACGGTGAAACCGCCGAGGAATACGCCGCTGAACTGAAGAAATTGTATGACAAGGCACACGGGTATAGGGATCGTTTGACAAGAGACGAAGACCTTGTTAGAAGATTTCTTGACGGGCTGCTCGATCAAGAGGCTAAGTTCACGGTGGAGTTCCACAAAGAACCTAGAGATATAGACGAAGCTGTATTTCATGTGGTCAACATGATCCAGACGAAGAATGCTTGCCGATCTGATAGAAGCAACAAGCATTCTCTGAGAACAGTAGCCACGACTGAAGATGGACTTGAAGACAGTGACAGCGAATACCAAGAGCCAGTGAATAGAATACCCTTTAAACAGACAGAGTCAAACAGTGGTCAACAAACGCAGAATCCCAGACATCTACCCTTTAAAATGGACGAAACAATTAACCAGAATGAACTGATAGCCAAACTTCTCAAAAGGATTGAGAAGCTAGAGGAAGCACAGCAAGCCGAAGACAGGAAAAGGTCAACATTTAAGAGAGATGTAGAGTGTTTTGCGTGTCATGACATAGGACATTACGCCAGAGATTGTCCTAAAAGAACATGGAGCCAACCAAGAAAGGAGCAACCGGCTTTAAACATGCAGAGGGCTTCTCTCGAGCCCAGAGAGAGATCCTGTTAAAAGAAGTTAAAAACAGTGTTGAGGGCAACGAAAAGCGAACCGAGGTCAGCGAGGTAAAGGCGGATGCAGCCTGTTTAGGAGTGAAAGATGGAAAGGTGTTGAGTTCTGGCATTTACATCAAAGGCCTGATTGGTAAAACGCCAGTGACTTTCACGGCCGACACAGGTGCATCTAGAACAGTAGTTTCCAGTCGAGTATATGACCAACTAAGTCCAGAGGACAAACCAGTCTTGAAAGGGTCAGTCAAGCTGCAAGGTGCTGGAGGTTCAACTATCAGGGACAGGGGAATAGGCATATTTAGTATGACTTTAGGCCCTGTTGAGGTGACCAAAGAAGCAGTGGTAGCTGACATTGAGGATCAAGTACTGTTAGGGTTGGATGTACTGGCTGGAGGTAATGGGGAGCAAGCAGATATCTTCCTTAGCAAGAATGTTATTAGTTTAAGAGGGAGAGAGATCCCATTGGTGCAAGAAGGCAAAAGGCTGAGGAAGGTTACAGTTGCGGAGGATGTTACAGTTCCAGCGCTCTCAGAGGCTTTGGTGGACATATTTGTTGAAAGCCAAGACTCATCATTCGAACAATCAACTGTTGTTAAACCTAAAAGGGAAGGACATGTGGTAGCTGATTTCCTGGTTAAATTATCAAACCCTTTTACAATAGGCAAGCAAAACAGCAATCTGACCCATCATGCAGAACAAACCATTGAAAGGGGTAATGATGCCCAAATAAAGCAATGCTCAGGGCGATTTTCTTTAGGATATGTAGGGAAGGAAAAGAAAGGGCAAGGTGACTTACTTCAAAAGAACGTTATACAGGAGAGTATTTCACTACGGGCGAGTCAAATTGTACCAGTGAAAAGGAATTGGGCACTATACAACCTATCATTGATTGTTATGGTGTTGACGGTCTTTTTAAAGATGGTGGTCTTTCTTCTCTTTGGGTCAAAGATGGCAAACACAGCATCTGGTTCAGCAGACAGTACCAGACAAGACGCAAAGAAGTTCCAGACACGAGTGTTGAAGGCACATGGGGTGGCGAGAAAAGTGTCGATATCGCTAAGACAGTTGAATTCAAGTTCTTCTAGAAATAAAGAAACATATGAAGTTAAATTATCATTTAATAAATTTAAAAAGGGAGATATTGTGTGGTGTATACATGACACCAGGCAAGTAGGAGTAAATCCTAAGTTTGAAAAAACCCATGAAGGGCCATTTGTCATAGTGGAGAAACGTTCAAATGTAAATTTCATTATTCAATTAAATCCGGAAGGCCAAGTAAGACTGGTTCACCATGATAAACTCAAGAGGTATCGTGGACGGGAAAAACCCAAATGGAAACAAAGTGTGTTAAAAAAGTTAAATAAAATTCAAAAGAAACAAGAAAGAGCATAAACTTGCGCCAGTGTAATTTGTTTTGTAGAAATTAACTGTTCCTCAAATATTTAAATAATATGCAATTTTATGATACCTTGCTTATTTTTCTAAATTTCTAAAACTTAAATATCACAGTGAACTATTTAAATAACATTTGTATCACAGATAGGGAATATCACAGTGAACTATAAATATCACAGTTAATTAATATCACAGACAGTGTATATCACAGACAGTGAATATCACATAGTATCACAGACAATGAATATCACAGACAGCAAGTTAATAGTATCACAGACTGTAAATATCACAGAATATATTTTCGCACGAAATTTACTAACAGGACGGTTGAGTTATAACATACCTCTGGAAAGCAGGAAGTGACAGGCAATTCAAAGTGCAGTGACACAGTTTACATGACGCTTGTTGATGGTTAGGTGAAAATTATATTTTCCAGGGGCAGATAATGGAAACGCAGACAGACAAAAGGAAGTCCTGGCGATGCAAACATTGTGGCAAAGAAGATCGTAAGGGGCGACTAATGGGCCACATCCTTAAGCACCATGTAGTATTTGACCGGGTGCCATTTAGTTGCAGTCTATGCAGCTTCAGGTGCAACGACAAGAAGACTCTGGTCGACCATTTGAAAAACTACAAACGACATCTTGCAGAGGTAGCCGACCGGCAAGGCAGAATCAGTTTAGACCGGGTATTGCAACGTTCTGAGAACCCATACTGGGTGAGCCAGAAAGACATGGAGCCTGTTCTAGGTTTATATGGGTGTTCCATCATGTCCGAGTCACCAACAACAGGGAATGCAGGATGTGACGAAGACGGCCTCTTCGAGCCTCAGGAGGAGGATGTGCTGCCAGCATGGCTTCTAGACAATGCCACCACTCCCTCTGCTCCAGAACCTGCAGCACTCGCAACTCTTCAGCCATTTCGACGAGTGATTCCAACTGGTCAAGGTGCACGGTTTCTCGATTCCACCACTCCTGCTGCTCCAGAACCTGCAGCACTTTCAACCCTGCAGTCATTTCGACGCGTGACTCCAACAAGTCAAGGTTTCAACGCCACACGTGTCAGAGTAGGCCAAAACAGGCTCAAAGAAAGGTCTCTACCATGGGTTTTCTGGGCAAGGCTGCAGAAGTTAGTGGGGTGGTGCCTTACCTGGACTTTTTGGCAAGTCCTGCCAAAATCGGCATACCATCTGGTCATACGTCCAGCAACTGTTACAATGACGCCACACCACTTATGGATGAAAACATGTTGGCGGAGCTTCTGCCTGAAAGTGACCGGGCTGACCCACTTTTTCAGGGGATTGACGAAGTACCCTGCAAAAGAGTCAGGGTAGAAGAGACTTCTAGCGATGAAACAATCCTAGAAGACCCAAGCAATGTTGTGGCAAAAGCCATTGGTGAGGCTTCTCAGATCATACTCACCGCATTGGGAAAATCACTGGAGAACAGTGAGCGAACTAACGAATTGCTGTCGAACCTCGTAACAGTCATTAAAGAGGTGCAGAATGATGTCAGACAGATTGAGCGCAAGGTAACATCCTTGGAACGGAAGGTTGAGATGCCACCTCCACGGGCCCCAATGCTGAAAAGTGTGGTTTCTTCAGCAAACAGGAAAAAATAAAATGTGACTTTTTACTGACAGTTTAAAGTGTTACTTCATTAACTGAGTGAATTTAAGTGTTAAAAGTTTGATATTTTACTTTAATTTAAAAAATGGAACTTGAACTTTGGCAACGGAGTGCCAACCTGTTTTCCTAATGAGGGGGTAATGATGTGCCCCGCACATTGTTGTTGTTCAATAGTTTACCATATGTATATCATTTACATGTAACATTCATAATTTGTTTAATGTACTTACCTGTTTACTTTATTTCCTGAGCTACACATTATCCAATTTATCTGAGTGTCCACAGCTCCATTGTTTTGTTGATAGTAACAACTCACAAATACATTTTTACCTCATGAGCATATTGTATAATCAATCATTTAGGCAAAATGTAGAGTGAATTGTGTTAACTTTTCCAATGATTTTGTCGTTTCATATTTTACACTTGTTGATTGATAAAGATTATTCATGTGTTTTTAATATACGACGCTATTCGCTCAAGTTTTCCATAAAACTAATAATTATACAGATAACTGCTCAGTGTTTATTGTGAAGCACTGTATTTTACCCTTTAAATCCAATGTTATTGTCCGTAAGTTTATGTTTGCAAACATGTGTTCCACCATTTTGTCTTGAATGCTGGGACGTAGGTTAAATTCTACCTTATTTGCATCGTCTGGTCTATTGTAACTTGCGGAGAAAACATGAAAAGATCATTCTCTATTATGAATTCAGTAGGTTTCACTGTCAAATATTGATTGTTTAAGTAATTTTGATAGATTGTTAGCAATTTCCAATATGGCGACTGTTCCTGCCCGTTTCCTTCTGGTATCCATGGAGCGCGTTCCATAAATGGGTTATTTTTGGGACTGAGCGTTCTTTTTGTTGGTCATTATTTGGGCATTTTTGGGGATGGGACAAAAACGGGTTTAAGTGGGTTTTATTTGGTCTTAGTCCAGTTTGGGGTTTTTGCCCATCCATGGGTATAAAAGGAGCGGTTTTCACTATTCAAGGACACACTTAAAATTTTCATAACTATAAACACTTATCGCATAACATCTTAAGCGAAATATTAAAGTAACGGAAACGAACATTGTTAAAGTACGTTTTATTGATAAATCTAAATAAGAATAAGAAACATATTTAGTTCAATTGTAAATTGTTTTACGCTTTTTGCTACTATTTTATATTTAATAAGCCTGTGTCATTGCACTTAATTTATTAGTGGACTGTAACCCTTTTAAAAGACGACGTGGATTCTCAAATCGTTAAGACACATTGTTTATTTGTTAACATTTTATGCCAAGAACTGTAACAGTTGAATTTTGACGCTATATAACAAGCCATTAAATGGCAGAGAAATAAAAAGTAAAGCGTCAAACAGACTTGTTTTCCATTTATATTGACGATATGAAATAACAATTACAAGCCCTATAGAGCTGGGCGCTACAATATTAAAGGTTTTTGTAGCACGTTGAAATTGTAAGGATGCGACATGCAACCATGTGTACATGTAGCATACGGAAATTTAATGAGGCTCGTATTCTGGAATTGGAAACACCATTAAGTGCATTTTCAGTTGTGATTAACTGTGTTGGAATTTAGCATTTATTGTTTGTTTGCGAGTTTTGTTTTGAATTGTAATTGTAAACAAACGAACATAATGATCATTTTTTATCTCTGTTTTCTTATTTTTTGATAACCCATGAATTTATGCAATTTTGGATGAAATCTAATTGCGGGAAGGTATTTAAAGGTGAAATTGAGAATTTTCTATTATTTATTTTATTCCAAAACGTACCAGTCGTTAATATTAATTTGATGTTTGACATCAAATGTCAATCATAGTTATAGATTTACACAGAGAATTACGTTATTGCAACATTTTTTCTCACTCTTGTGCTCAATTAAATCCTTTTAGGCATTGATAGCATGATTGGTTAAGAGCCTTTGGTGAACATAAAACATTGGCTATGTAAACATTTAACATCTTGTTAAACTAGGATACTTTAAGTTGTGTTTGTAGATAGCTTCAATGAAAACCACTTATATTTGCATACGGGATGCGCGGTGTTAAGGTCAAGGTCATTGAAAATCAATATTGGATTCCGCTAAATATTCGAGAACACTTGCTTTTCTAAAAGCTTTAATACAATTATGCATTCAAAAGGGCTCAATCTGTTGTTTGCCATTTCAGTCATTTGCGAAAATAATATCCCCCACACGACACCTATTAGGCGTAACCTCTCAGATAACTAAGTTGCAGTATATACGTCAACTGATGTTAATAATTTAGAGTTTAATTTTCGTTGAACACTTTATTTACTTCCGCTTTTCCTTTCGCTTCAATGGAAATTTAAGTGTAAATTTATTCTCGTGTTAATATTTAATATTCATAGCTATGTCTCTCGCAAACATTTAAAAATGAACAAAAATACATTTATCAACAAAGACGATAACTTTTTTCTTAATTTTTAAAAAACCGAGACTATGTATTTAGCTCGTATCCGGTTGACTCAGTATAGAATACGATTCCGCAGTTACTCACGTGCGCCATTTATCAAACGTCACACCC
>NC_068358.1:16028324-16140824 GCF_020536995.1 Dreissena polymorpha | reverse complement strand
TTATTAGTTATATGCACCTTCGAGGATGCAATATGCAAAACCAATCTACAACCAACTATTACAGTTTCAACTGATCCTCCTTGCGACATCATTATGAAACGTTATCTCATGTTCCAGGCCTGAATATTCGACTAGTTAATGGGCCCAGACCAAGCGAGGGGCGTCTCGAGGTTTTCTACAACAACACATGGGGTACAGTGTGTGATGACTACTTCGACAGTTTGGCAGCAAGAGTTGTTTGTCGCATGCTTGGATTCAATGGGTTTGTAATAGTATTATTAAATTGAAATTCGGCATCTTATAATGTTTTTGTCAGCTAAACTAAACATAAATTTATGCATGGTGAGTTATAGTTGTCCTGTGTCATGTGTTGTGTGTCTTCAACAATTTGATTCAAACAAAATATTATTTTTAACCACTTGCAGTTTTAAATAGCTGTTCAAATCGGTCCGGTAGGTCAACGGAGATAAAAAAATAAATATTTAAGTAGAAAAAAATTGTCATTCTGGAACTGCAACGAGCAGAAATTTAATATTTGACATATAACTATGTAGTTCCTTCAAAGTTTGTCGAAATAATCCTGCTGGGATCACATTTTTCCTGATATGTATATAGTGAAAACTTTAAACAAAATCTACTTCATCTCTGAAACGATAAAGCTCGACATTGTTTTATATTAGATAATTGTATCAGCACCAACACTGAAGTTTAATAACGTGAATCACATTTAATAAAAACAATATCTATGGTTTGTATGGTAAGTGTATGAATGCATACACATAAATTATTCATAACATATTATTTAAAAAACACTAAGTAACAATTACAACTGTCTTCGATGAACATCATTTCCCGAAAACAAAAAGTCAGTCCGATAATTTTCTTATCGCCTATTCTCTGTGTATACGTACTATTTTTGAAGAATCATTCGTTGATTTTGTGATAAAAATAAATGATTATATTGATAGTTACTTTTTTATATATTTAATTCTGAATAAAAAAAAACGGAATAATTAATATCATATTGCAGTAAATACCAATCCACATCTTTCTTTTGCACCACGTTAACCAAAAACATAACCAATAACAGGGCCCTATTGTGGAGGCTAACAACGCGTCGGCTGCATTATCCAATCGAATATCTGTGATTCCATTGAACAATAACAGAATGCCGTGGTTAAATATATGTGTCCACTGGTTCATTCCACTAGTAATATCTAAAAGTGCTAGTCCGAAAGACCTGCACTGGTAACTTTGGAACAAGGCTCGCGAAGAATTTTATTTACACATAGACACGCGTGTTACATTTTCTTGAAATTACGTAAAAAAAACTTTAGCATGCCGTGTCGATTAACTTACCTAAATGACTGTTGTTTTTGGTAGAAACTTGATCACAGCAGCAGCCAAGCATGGGACCATTTATGGACAAGGTACCGGTCAAATATTTCTGGATGATGTGCGGTGCGACGGTACCGAGTCGAGTTTATCCTACTGCCAGGCCAACTGGGGCACACACAACTGTGATCATAGCGAAGATGTCGGAGTGGATTGTGGTGAGCATCTTCAATTTTGTTTTGAATATTGTATTTGTGGAGCACAAAAATGATTGCAAACCTGCTGTTCTCATTGAATCTATTAAAACTACTCGTTAGATAGCAATTTTTAGGTTTACCATGAACGTCCTTTTGTTATAGAATATGAATATCATTATTATGCATAAGTGTATAAAGCAAATATTTTGCCCGGAACTTGTTGAAGTAATTTAATTAATTCGATGAACACTGACACAAGTATTCGATTTTACATTTAATATTTTTTAAGGAATTTACGTATTTTAACTCACTGTATTTTCATAATGGACAATTAAGACAGATGCACAATATACATTTTAAAGCAAAGCATATACTTTA
Source organism: Dreissena polymorpha (assembly GCF_020536995.1). Lineage (NCBI taxonomy): Eukaryota > Metazoa > Mollusca > Bivalvia > Myida > Dreissenidae > Dreissena > Dreissena polymorpha. The sequence continues at coordinate 16,138,914 of NC_068358.1, read as the reverse complement.
AATTAAACCTACAAGTTAATGTTTATGAATGCTGACAAATCATCTTTTTAAATAATAAAACATTTTAAACAAATAAAACAATCACTTTATTGTATATAGCTGAGCTAGGATAAGGTTGTTGATAAGAACAAGTTTGTGATGCTCATACGGGTTAAGTTACTGTTTCTTAAATTGAAATTCTACTTAATATGGTAAAATATATGTTAATTGTATAGTTTTAACTGTGTGTATTACGCAACAACAGACACATTAAATTGTGATAGCAACAAGTTTTGTAAGTAACTGCTCATCTGATAACATTATAATCAACACATTTGAAAATAATATTGTTTGTTTAGTAACACCCAGCATCCAGTTAATGATTTGAAATTCTTAAATCAAGGGTACATTTTAAGTGTTGAGTCACTGACTTTCTTCTAAAATTTATCTAGGCAGTGTAGATTATGCCACATACACAACAATGCTCAGAATCCACCATTTGCCTCTTTTCCTATACATTCGACCACCTAAGGATTGAATCTCGCGCTTGCGCGTTGTAAGGAAATATGATGAACTTAAACTGTGCTCAATTCATAGCCTGACATTCATTTGATTGTATTTCAACACAAAAGTTTAAAACAATCGATGCATAAATATTGTTTTACTTGCCTTTTGACCTTAACAACCGGATGTCAAAAGCAGCTGGAGTTTCCTATACATTCGTTGCTTTTCATTGGCTCCTTTATTTGCGCACTGTGGTGGGGTTCTCGACGGGGAAATAAGTTGTGATGAAGAAGAACGGAATGCTATTTGATTTTTGTAAAAAAGTTGTAATCAATTTTAATAATCTAACGATAATGCGTAATAAACATGACCAGCAGAAGCTAGCAGATTTCACACTTTCAGTATTGTAACAATCTTCTCATGGATATAGTCTAAGTTTAAAAATAATAACAAAACAATTCGGGTAGTAGTTTTCACACCACACACCCAGTAAATAACTTGGTCAACTTGAAAAAAATACAAACATTTTGAAGAAAACATTTTTAACAGTGGGGGCAGATGAAAGTGTCTCCCCTTCGTAACACGGCCTTCTCATGACAGAAAGAAAGGTGTACCCAGTGACCGCATTTATCGCACTGCCCCCAATTTACAATTTTCAAGTGTGGGCGATCATTCAATCCTTCTGGCGAAAACCTTTCACAGACGCAACAAACTTCTGTGTCTTCAACATCAGACCATTCGTCAGACTCGGACAAGTCCATCGTTTCTTGCTGAAGGCCACTGGTGCTTGGTTTGGGGCTTATGTGAGAGGCCACGGGTGTCGGCTTTTGCTTTTTCGTGCCTGCCGTAGACATGATGGAGCTCGGTGGCAGGTTTTCCTTCTGCGAAGCATAAACCTCCATTTCTTCCAGGAATTGGTCACTGGTGATTTCTTTGCCAGAGGGGTTAGGCTTCTTAATGGAGGGAGGCGACTTTTTCGTCTGGCAGTTGCAGGGGCAGGAACAAGTTGCTTTGACGGTAAGCTTCGTTTCTAGATATGCATCCACCACATGTTTTCCGCTCTGTATGGCCCTGCACTTCAAGACAGGTGTCTCATCTCGAAAGGCCTCGCATATCATGAGTTGAACATCGGAGATGGCCTGCTTGTTCAACGGAACGACGCCAGTTTTCTTGAAGGCCGAAACAATGTTCCATGGGCTCATTGCCTTCAAGTGGGCCTTACATGCAATGCGGGCCATGTCATACCTTGTGACAGCTTTTCCTATATTTTCTTTCATGAAGTTTGCACACTCGCTGTAATAATACCTCTTAAATGGACCAAAGACAGCGACATCAAGAGGTTGCAGCAAGTGGGATGAGTGCGCGGGTAGGCAAAACAGGTGCAAGTTTTTAGACCCTCGCCCATCTGGTCAGTTCTGGTGTCGTATGGGTAGTGTGGCCGTCTAAAAGAAGTAAGATTGGCTGGTTTTCGTCTGTTCTGGCTGCGTACTTAAGGAAATGGTTTTCAAGGCAGTCCTTAAAAACGTCTGTCGTTGACCATCCGGAATCCGACATTGTAGCCCGTGCGCCCGGTGTCGCGCCTTCCATCAGCTCTTCGTTGTATCTCTTACCTGCGGATGACAACGCGCCGTAGTTTTTTAATTCATATATAATAGCGTTGTTAGATGGTGTTATAAAGTTTTCTGTTCAACTACTTATCAAGAACCCAAATTATTTACATACTCCTTTAGAATATTAAAATATTGTATACAAATGAAACAATTAATACGAACGTTAGTAAATGAATTACTCGGTGTGTAATTTCAATCGCTTAAAGGCTTTTGTATGTTTACTGTGCATTATTTAATAAAGTGTGCATGCTTTGATCGCAAACATCTGAGGTCGCGGTGGTGTAGTGGATATGGTGTCCGCCTTGCGATCGCGAGCTTGTGGATTCGATCCTTACTAAAATAAATATGTTTAAAGTAAACCTTTAAACACGAAATATGGGGGTATACAGGCTCCAGCAGCATTAGCAGCAGCAATCACTGTTGTTGTAGCGGAACGTGGTGAGGTCACAGCATGGGCCTTTTCTTTTGTCGGTGCTAAAATATTAGGGGGGCGGTGTTCGGGGCTTATGCCTGTTTCGTCCATGTTGTAAATGAGTTCTGGCCTATCTTGGAGCATGTGCAGAGCTACCGCCTTCTCTATGTTCTCAAAATATGCCCCAATATGTTCGGGAGTGGTGGCTTTTGCCCTGGTTGTCTCGAGGGATGAAGGTTTTAATGAAGACACTCTGTCACCCCATCGCTGCAAGAAGCTGTAGAGCCAGCAGTTGCTGAGCGGCTTATCCGACGGCCGCTTTCCCAACGTGTAGGCAAGTTCGCCGGCTAATCTTTGCATGCTGGTGTTTGAGTAGCCGTAGCCTAGTCTAGCAGAATTTTCAGCATGCTCAACTAACCCCAACTCTTCCTCCGATGAGAACATCGTCTCCTTTCCATAATTGTCACTGTCAATCCGACCATTGACCCTATCTCGCAGGGTGTTGTATGGAATGCCATATTCTTGGGCAGCCCGACGGATCAATAGTTGTTTATTATTTACCTCAGCCTCTGCTTTGAGTACTTTTTCTGGCAAATAATTCTTGTATTTGGAATGGAATTTCCTTGGGCTCTATTATTAAAAATAAAAAATGATTTCAAATAAGATTGTAAGATGAAATGAATTGACGCTTTCATAGCGCTTAAATTGGATTTTAATTAACTGTGTCGCTGTTAAAGGCAATGCGCAAAATACAAATACCCCCTGTGCGGCCCCAAATACGTCATCAGCTTTTGCATCAACTTTTTCACGTGACTTACAAAACAAGTCGACACAAATGTGGGTCAAACTATGTAAACATTGGAGTTTAAAGCATACTATAGCTTGAAATATTGATTTGATGGTAAGATTTACATGTAGGATGTGGTTTAAATAACAGTACACACCGTTTTAGTGAGCATTTTTCAGTTTTCACACGAGCAACAAAGTTTCTGTCTAATTAAGAATTCGGTCACGCGCGTTGCTCGGATGATATGCAAATTAACACGAATAAAAAAATAACGAATGTATAGGAATGGTCGAATGTATAGGAAAGAAGGCTAATGCTCTCATCAGTTATATTTTCCAAGCGATTTCACTTCTGACATTATTGAAATGCGTCTTCAACAATTTCAGACTTAAATATTCGGCTGGTTAATGGATCCAGGCCTAGCGTGGGTCGTCTCGAAGTCTTCTACAACAACACATGGGGTAGAGTCTGTGATGACAACTTCACCAGTTCAGAGGCAATAGTTGTTTGTCGCATGCTGGGATTCACCGGGTTTGTTACATGATTATTGTGTTCTATCCAGCATCTGATGATTTTACTTTACCTCACATTAAACCAACGTGTATAGGGTGATCAATTGTGGTAGGTGGTTTCTGGCATTTGCGTTGCTAATGTTGAAGGTCACACGTTTTAAAACAGAGTTCAAATTTTAAACACGAAGACCAATTGATTATGTATTTTTTATATTACACTGTAAAGAGGGCCTTATTCAGTACTTTCATATAATGCACATTGGGTTAAACCTTTATCCCTCCCTAGGGAAAACTAATGTTCCTTATATGAGTGAAGTGAAAAAATTAAAAGATCTTCTTCCACTAAACTCTTAAGTTCAGAGGTGTATTTTTTTAATATAACATAACATTGTGACCACCGATCAAATTTCGTCAAATGTCTAAATTTTGGAGTTTTAATTTGCTTTGCCTTCGGGTAATTTGTGTATCTTTTAGTTGTGTAGTGTGCATCCCAAAAAATCTTTTTCTGAAACCGCAAGGAACGAAAGTTTGATAAAAAAATTAACATCGTAGAGTGATTCTCTATCAAGTGCGTTCAAATAATGCCATAGGGTCAAAATTAGCTCTCCCAAGGAGTAACGTGTAACTGTGTTATGTAAAGCCTGAACACTCTAAATGACAAATCTTATTCTCTTAAACCCCAATTCCCAGTGGTTTCATGGTGTATGGTATAGCCGTTTTGTTGTAACAAGTGTCTTCAATTATGTTGTTCTCTTAGTCGAAACAATACGCTCGTTTGAAATCACACTGTCCAGAGGCTTGTTATTGTTTCAACATCGTAAAGATTCATAACCTAAGTTTATTTTACACATGTCACTGGGGTCAACATGATCCACCCTATAGATAACGTTTCCGACTTAAATGTAAATAGTTAAACCCGTAAAAATTGTCTAATCTGAAAATGTTTGGTCCAGAGGTTTGGCTTTTAACAAGTTTGTTCAAATCATGATCAATAGGTAAAAACGGTCCCAATAAGTTTGGTATTATTTGTATGATATGACGATATTCCCCCAAATTGATTAAAAGCATGCCTATGTTGTCAGAAATGATCCGCCCTGTAGTCTACAATCCATTGCGAGAAAATATATGGAGCTATGTCCTCAGAGAGTATACGTATGCGACCATGCTTTATATTTATATATTATATATATTTGATCTGCAAATGACGAATACCACTTTTGTAATGCTTCGTTCCTTTGCAATTATTTCAACGATAAAATAATAATAAAATAATTGCATGTTTCATATCTCAACATTAAAATGTTACTATATCTTTCAAAGTTAAAGGAATTACATAACCAAACATATTTCAAAATGAAGCGTATGCATTTTAATTCCACACATATGAATACGCGTAGAGTAAATTAGATTCATATATATATATATATATATATATATATATATATATATATATATATATATATATATATATATATATATATATATATATATAGCTTCATATTGTTGTGCGATAAACATGATGCACAAACCGTTTATTTCATAACTTGAAAAAAGTTACCACAATTACAGCTTTAAACTTAAAAGAGCGCAAAAAGTATCTTCTGTAAAAAATAAAGTTTTGTGTTATGCATTTATGCCCATACATGATTAAAGGTCTCCGTATTAAAATAAAAAGTCATTCTAGTGCTTACAGCCTCTTAGACTGGAATATGAAAGCACGCACCTTTACGGAGATATGAAGACATGCAACCACAAAGCACAAAAAACCTATTGCGGAATAAAACAAAAAAACAACAACAAAGAAACTCCAGCATCAGATATAGATCATCCCTTGAATCAGACTTTGAGGTCTTTTATCATATGCAAGTACTTAAAACTGAGGTCACCGCTTAGGAAAAATGCATTTGTTTCAATTTATTGACAATATATCTAATGGTCAGTGGTAAGGCTTTAACCGTATCAACAGGATTGTATAATTCTAAGCCACAATAAAAGGAAAAAAAAACACACATCGTCCACCGCATAAGAAAGACCGGATATAAACAGATGAAACTTTTCAGTACTATATATGAGCTTAAGCGTACTGAAATTAAATTTTGATCGAATGATATAATTTCGATTTTATGGTCCAGTTATTGAATTATTAAAAAATGTATTGAACAAACAATGAATTCGGAGACCCAAACTTTGTATGTTGTGTAGCATTTTGTAAGTAGAAAACAGTTGAATTGGTTGACAACAACGTTTAAAGTTCTCTTCTAAATCGTTTACAAATCCGACGCGTAGTGTCCATATAAACAAAACTAGTGCCGTCACTTTTTTGTTCTAAGGAGTTTTTAAAAAAAAATATGAAAAAGGTCCTAGTTTTTTTTTGGTTTTTAACAACTTTCTTTTCATTCAAAGTTTTCCATAACAATTAAAGTAGATTAACTAAACGTTAAAAAGTAGGCTTTATTATTTCTGCAACTTCACATACTGTGCAAATTACAAAAAATAAAGTTTGTTTTGATTCAAGAAGTACACAAATTTTGTTAAATGCAACTTACTGACATATCATTGCTGGAAAAATAATCGAAGTTGGTAACGCTTGGGTTTTGTCATAGTTTCACAATCCTTGGTTTAGTTATTTTAACGCAGTTATTTAGTAAATTGTTTATTTAGTAAACAAGCGTATAATTATTCTGTTCAGCTTTATATAATTGGTTCTTTTTTGTATTTCAAATAAAAACGTGGGCGAAACTTAAAAAAAATAATTGTGTTACGAAGTTCCATTTTTAATGTACACAAACTTCAAAATAACACGCGTTAAAAAGTATGATTGACATGGTGGTATCCGTTTGAACACCCACCTATCATATATGGGACCAGAAGTCAATTTATGTTATGCATTTTGTCAATCCTTATACAACAATCTAATGATTTGTGACAACACAATACAAAGTATAAGGATATAAATCAATCCATAAAATGTCGTAAATAATGTCAGTAACATATTTATACAGTTGTGTTTATTTACACACAAGAATACCATTCGGTTGTTTGCCGCATGCTGGGATTCACCGGGTCTGTTAACATTATTTTGTTAATTGAAATCGAAAAAACTTAGTAGCATGTGTTAAAGTTTAGCTCACCAAAGCGCGCATTGTTCCAGGCTGAGTAATTATGGTGGGTGGTTCCCCAGCATACTAGGTCTTGTGTCGTGTGTTGTGTGTCGGAAACAATGTGTTTAAACCAATAAATATTTGCTAACCGCTTGCAGTCTTTTAGAGATTTTCAAATAGTTCCGGGAAGGCAACATTGCTCAAAATATGTTTTAAAGGCAGAAACATTGCACATCTGAAACCGCAAGGTCTAAAAATGTAATCGTGTATAGAGTCATCTACAAAGTTGTGTTAAACATCCTTTCGCGATTAAGGTTTTCCTGATATGCATATAGTGAACACTTTGAAAATATACACATTTGAAAGTTTTTATATGTATTATGAAATATGACGCTGCCAAAAAGGTTTATATCATGCCTCTAGGATCAACATGGGCCGCACCATGGTGTTCGATAAGTGTCGTTATATGCTTAAATGGAATATGCCCACACATTAAGTATTTGTTATTCAACATAATAGGAATGTCATCTACCAACTTTGTTCAAAGGAATCGTCTTGGAACAAAATGCATCCCACCTAGAAGGAACTTCATTCCCTTTTTTAAAATTATTCTCGTCATTATAAAAGTATGAGTCTTGATGTTTGTTATTTGTTAATGACAGTAAACGTGTTTACGTTTAAATAAAATATGCTTCTGAATCACAACTTGCAGTACAATAGTAGTCAAATATTTTTATAGAGAATTCAATTAGAAAATTTACTGTTTACAACTGCTGTCAAACAACAACTCTGAGAGGTCTGAAACATCATAATGAGGTTTTTTCCGAATGTATGTAATGGTATGTAAATGAGCATGCCCTGGGGTAATAAGCTTTCTTAATTACAAGTATAACTATCACATACACATGTTTATGTTAATTAAGGTGAGCGAATAGGGCTACATAATAACAGGTTAATGTTGTTTGCTATTGTGTCATTATTCAACCACTTGTTCATATCACTGCCTAACCCACCCAATACCATGTTAAATTCAATAAAATTTTCTATTCTGACTTTTATTTTGGATCGGCAGAGTAAAATAAAGTTTTCAACAATAATAAAGGAGTATAGTGAAGGAGGTTTAAAAATGATAAATTCGGATGCATTTATTCTTGCATTAAAACTTACCTGGTTGCATAAAATTTAATCTTTAAGAGGAAATTGGATATATATATATATATCAAAACTGTACTTTGATACTTATAAACTTTTTAATTGCAGTAATCATTATGCTTTAAATATATCTAACAGAATTTAAACCCTTTTTGGGTAGATGTTTTTAAAAGCTTCTCACTTTATTGTAGTAAAATAGATGTTAAAGCAGAAGAATTGTTGAAATATCCACTTTTTTATAATCCAGATCTATTGATAGGAAATAAAAGTTTTTTCTTTAGGTCATGTTGTGACGTTGGAATTCACTGTATAGGTGATATATTAAAAAATGGAACCTTTATTTCTGTTGATGATTTGAGTGAAACATACAATTTGAAAATCAATTTCATAAATTATATAGGGGCAATAAAGGCAATAGAAAAAATTGTTAAAAAATATTGTGTACCCTGTCCCATTCAACACTTGATTAAACCTTTTTTGCCCCCATTATTACAACTAATATTAAAAAAGGAATCCGGCGCTAAAAGAATATACAATATTGAAAATAGGGACAATGAACAACCTTCAGTTAAGGTAAAATGGGGTATAAAACTCAATACCATAATTAATGAAAATGAATGGAATTGTATTTTTGAAACTTCCCTTTTTAATAACAAATGATGTAAAGGTTCTATGGTTCCAATACAGAATACTTCATAGGATTCTTGGAACAAATAGTCTATTGAACAAAATGAAAATAACTTATGATCCATTATGTTTTTGTTGCAAACAAAGTGAGGAAAATTTAGAACATTTATTCTGAAGCATTAATAAATGAGATATTACCAGAACAACTGTTTCCTTTCATGAATAAGAAAACTTTTCTGCTTGGGTATTTAACAAAGGCAGCTAGAGCCCTAAATATTGTTATTTTGTTTATTAAACTATAATTATACAAGTGTAAATGAGTAAATTAATTCCAAACATTAAAGGAGCCAAAAAATACATAAAGTATGAATATGATAATTTAAGAAAAATAGCAATTTCAAAAAATAATTCAGAATCCTTTGACAGTGAATGGGAATTGTTTACTACCATTGTAGAGCAAACTTAGTATTTAAATTTATTGTTTGCTATCGGTGTCTTGTTTACAACATTGTAGAAATACTATGTTTTAATTCAAGGAACCAAGTGGTTATCTTATAGGTAGGACCAATGTGTCATTAATCACAATTACATGTACCTATTTTTGATTGTCTATTCCTTTTATCGTTTGAATATGAAAATTCTATTTGCTTGTTACATTTAATACATATTTGTTTACATTCTGGGAATTTTTGTTTTATTAAAGGTACCTATTATTGCTTTCTATGCAATTTTTTCATCTGTAAATGCATATCCTATCTGCCTATTACAATTTATATTACTTTAGTTATGTATACATACTGGAAAATGTTTTTTTTTTACTTCTGTTCTTATAAAAACTTTTTTCAGTATTTTTCCAACACAAAATTACAGGAAACTGTCTTTTATTTACAGCCTCTCCTCTGTTTGCTCTATGTTTGTAAACTTTAAATGTCAGACCATAATATTTAGAGGAAATGCATATGTTTTGTAAAATTCGATATGTAATCTCCAACAAAGAAATAATGCCTGTGATCTTGTTATCAACATAGTTTTATTTACACTCTTAAGAGAATAATATTACGAGGAAATGCTAATGTTTTGTAAAATATTTCAATTTGTATATTATATTGAAGTTTTTTTTTCTTGTAAGGTAAACATACACTAGAGATTTTATCCACTGTATTTTGATAATAGCTTTGTATGTCACTATCTATATTTATATAGATAACTTACGACTTTAGATGTATTGCAGACATGTCTGTATGTACGTGTTACCAGACATGAAATAAAATGTGTTTGTAAAAGTAACAGGTTATGATTCTAGTAACAAATGATTTGTTAGTATCGTATATATATTTGAATGTGAAAAAAAGCATATACAGACTAACAGAAGAACATTAGTTCACTTACGCTGAGTGTTATTTCTGCTTCTTCGCGTCTTAATGTTACCACATAGAAAAATAAACATAACAACATTTTATAGTGATTAGTACATTGTGTTTCCCTTAATTAGACTATTTTCTAAAATGACTATGTGGTTGCATTATTAAACATTTTTAGAAAATTATGAAAACTTGTTTCTTGCGCATGCGTGAAATAGATGCGTTGTTTTAAAATGTAGAAGACTAATAAAATGAAGCAAGTGGAATAAACAGTGCTATAATGGTGTATTTATTGATCAGCAAACGTTTGTGTGAATGAAATGATAATCCGTATCTACTATGTACATGTTCTGTGATGTGTGAAGGTGGATTTAATAGGATTTGATGAGAAAACGCAAATACAAGCGAGATTTCGTCCCCTGACGAGGTAAAGCCTAAACCAAAACAAAGTCGGGAAAAAACATCGCACATTTGAGTAGGCTAACTCACGTGGTCTGGCGGTTTTCCAGTATTCACCAAGTAACCCGGCCCCACCCAATTGGACATGCGTTTTACATATAAATAGCCAATGCTCGCCTCACTATAAACGGTTTTGGCAATTACCTGCTAATACTCTAAATGCTCATATGAGCATAATTAACAACGGACATTCTTACTTCATGAATAATAGCCAGAACACGATTGACTCTGACTTTTCGAAAACAGACTTGAAAATATTAACAAAAAAACTGGGTCAACTAGATCAAATCACCACTAAAATTTCAAATATCATGGAAATATTAACATGTTTCGACAAAAGAGCGAAGCCATCGAAACAAACAAGATTTTGTTCGCCGATAACTATGAAGTTGTATTAACAACAGCCGAAGATAACTAAACAAACATAAAAAAACATGAAACGTGACCTGAAAACTATGAGCGCCGAAAATTTGAACTTAATACACATAATCAATTCTCTTAAGGAAGGCGTGATGGACCTTAAATGCCGATCAATCAGAGACAGCCTCTAATTTTTCGGAATCACGGAAGTGGTTGACACTGAGCAGCCATCGATCGGTAGGTCTCTCAATGCACCGGATGGCACTCAAGTAATGGTGACGTGCCGCATGCAGCGATGGGACTACCACATCTGATTGTTCTCGAACGGAAGACTGCGGATCAAAAGTCATGCGGTTCTGTTGCGAACAGTTACTGATTTCGGATCCAGAAAGTGGGATTCACATTGACCGGGTACATATAATCGGAAGATACCAAAGGAATAAGGTAAGGCCCAAAGTGGCAAAGTTCAAAGATACCCAGCCAATTATGTGCATCAAGAACGCGCTTAAGTCAATAGATCTGCGTCGATCTCCACAGAACGTGACTGAGCAATACCACGCGGAGGTCCTGGAGCGCCGGATTGCCCTCGTTTGCCACATGATGTAAGCCAGGCGTGATGGGAAGCGAGCCGTCCTTGTCCGGCGACAAACGGGTTATTGATGGTCGACCATTTGTGCCGACCACTACGCAGCCGTCGCATTAGGATTCTGATGAAAAGCATGAACTGAGTATTTGCTCTTGGAATGTTTATGGGCTGAATAATTGTATAATTATGTTAATTTTGTTAACTTTGTTTATCTGTATGATATTGTATTTTGTTGTGAATTTGGGTAAAACCGGATAATCAACTTGATTTAGAAGGCTATGAATGTATAAATATATCAAAGGTATTTCAGTAATAGAAACTGACAATAAAGATTCCCTCTGGATTAAACTAGACACATCGTCTGTTCACACCTTTTTTGATGTTTACAAATGTTGTGTTTACATTCCTCCAAACAACTCTATTTATTTTAATTTTCATAGGGAGGGATTTTTCGAATATTTAGAACGAATTGTTTGTCCCTATTCGTCATTAAGCCTTACTTCAAATATCGGTGACTTTAACGCACGATGCGGTAATAAATCTGATTATTTACAGGCGGATGAACAGTTATTTTTTTATATAATCATACTTTTGATAGCATTGATATTGCGAATTATTTATCTAAGCGTGTTTGCAAAGACACAATCTTGAAATCGTTTGGGAATAATTTGACCGAGTTATGTTTAAATTCCGATCGGCGAATTGTTAACGGGCGTTTTGGATTAGATGCGGGGATAGGGGATTATACATTTGTGACGGCTAATGGTTGTAGTACTATTGACTACGTACTGATGCACCACGAGTTGTTCCCATTCATTAGTAATTTTGTTGTGAATGAATATTTTACATTCTCTCCGCATGCACCTATCGAAATATCTTTCAACTTAAATATTGATAAGGCGTCCAGTAAGGAATAGAAAGTTACAATTAAAACATGTTATTGGTGTTACGACGATGATAAGTCTAACACATATCTAATCAGTATGCACAACAATTTACACGAATATGAACGACTTGTCGATAACATAACTTGCAGTTATTTGAATATTGATGTTGGTATTGATACGTTTGCCAAATTATTGTATGACTTTGCATTTATTGCATATGGTCAAACAAGTACGTACTTTAATTCTAAAACGGAAATACAAGAGCCCATGGTTTAACAACGAGTGTTAGGTTGCGCGATTATTTTACGCTGGTCGCTCGTCTGCTAATCGAGCAGTATTTTTATCATCGAAGACGAAATATTATCAAACAAAAAGAATTTCTAAGCGTACTTTTAACATGCGACAACAAGAACATTTTCTTACATATGCAAAGTCACAACCTCAAAAGCTTTGGAATGATATAGAAAAGATAAATAATCAACGAAATGTTAATGATGTAACTCCGGACACATTTTTTTAAACATTTTAAGAATTTATTTTCAAGCAATAATATGTTTTCTAATGTCGCGGTTGAAGAAGAGTAATCAAACTTATTAGACAGTGCCACTGTTTCCGTGGAATTCATTGACATGGACTTTACAATTGATGAAGTAATGAACGCAATAGGAGATCTAAACATGTGAAAAGAGATGGGTTTGATCAACTTATTCCTGAGATGTTTATTTATTGTGAGCTTATACCTCCAGTTCTTTGTGAATTATTGATTTATATTTACAGTACAAATTAATATCCATATTAATGGTCCTTAGGCGTTATTGTTCCTGTGCCTAAGAAAGGAGATAAGAACGATGTACCACTACCGGGATAACTCTTGTTAGTATAATTTCTACAATATTCTAAATTTTGCTAGACAGAAGAGTTCGGAAATGGCTTGAAAACAATTATTAACTCAGTGATTTTCAATTTGGTCTCGGAAAAGACAAGAGTACAATATATTAAATTGTTTTTGCTTAATACATTGATAAATAGAGTAGTTTATCAAGAAAAGCGGCGGCAGTACTGTGCCTTTTTAGATTTAAAAAAAAGCCTTCGATCGCGTTTATAGGAACGGAATTTTGTACAAACTTTTGCAGTATAATATGCCATCTTAATGTGATAAAATGATTAAATTAAGTTATGGTTGTGTAAAGTAATGCGTTCAGACAAGTAATGGAAGTAGTGTTTCGTGTACACTGTGTAGTAACACACGTATAGAAAATCAGTGTTATCACAAAATTAACACTGCCTATTCTCTTTCTAAATTATTTGATTGTCATGATAATGTAAAACAGTGTGAGCTTTATCTACATTAGTATTTATATTGTTCGTAAACGATATATATATGACTATTTGTATAGTGATTCTACTAAATATGTGCATGTCGACAACATTAAATTATTAATGTTGCTATTTGCTGACGATGCAGTATTATTCTCTTACACAGCAGCAGGACTTCAGCGTCTTTTGGATAGGCTGCATGAATATTGTATATCTTTGAACACCAGCAAGACTGTTGTTTTGGGTTTTAATAAAGGCAATATAATTTAAAATATTGATGTAAAAAATATAATGATATTAAGGTAGTCGATCGACTACTATTACTATTAGCGAGGTAGTGAATAAGTTACTTATCTCGGTGTGACATTGTCCTCGAAGCGCAGGACGCCTAATCTAAACAAGCGTCTAGGGCAATGTTTTCTCAAAATAAACTCTTTTCTTAAATGTCATTTAGTATTGCTGATTAAATACTTCTTTTTGATGCTGTGATTTTGCCAATAATGACATACGGTACCGAGATTCGGGGATTCCATCCAAGCCCCGACATAGAGAAAGTCCATTTAAAATTTCCAAAACAGACACTTTCTATATGGCCACAAACTACGTCCGCGGAAGTGTATGGTGAGCTGGGTCGTTTTCCTTTAGAGTGTGTAAAACAGATGCGTATCATATAATTTTTGTTCAAAATGAAGAAGAATCCAGATTCATTACTTAATAAATTGTTGATAGAATAAGATAACGTTAGTTCTCATATTTCTAACTGGGTTGATATACTAAAGATATTTCTTCAGGAATTAGGACCATGCACATTTGATATATACCATACTTTTCATTATCATGTTGTTTAAGCATTTATTTATAACCTTATTACGTGTCTTATGTAGGTTGTTTGGCTATGTACTTATGTATTTGTCAATATAATTGACTTAACTTGACTTGTTAACACTGATATCCGTAAACACATTGTTTATATACTTACTTCATTTTTAACATGAAAACAAAATACCCTCACACATACTTTATTCATATCTTAATTACTCATTATGTCGTGCATGTATGAATGTCTGATAGTATGTATTTGTTATCACGATGAGCTATAATATGCTTAGGCGAATGATTTTTTCTAATGTTCTGACTGAATATATATATTATAAACACCTTACAAAACTTAATATTGATTTTAATGAACGTAATTTTCCAATTAAAAAGCTGTGTAAGTTTGTCTTCTAAACACGCCCCCATCATACTTTTTATATAAACAAACATTTCTTATTCATTGAAACATTTTGGCATACCTGTACAGTTGAATATAAACAAATAAGTTTCTAAGATTCAAATACTTTGTCATTTTCCAAATCATCGCAACAATTTACTTACTTTTCACAATTTAAAAAATACTCAGTAAATACATTTAATATTCTAAAAACTACCTTATTAAGTATATTTACATACATTTGCAAATGCCTTCAAGTGCAATACAAATCAAAAACAAATTCCACATTTTCTCATATTTCATGTATTTATATTAACATATACATGCAAATGCCTACAAGCCATAATAAACCCCTCACATATCAATATAAAATTAACCAAGTTCACATTTTCCAATACCTCGCAAATTTGCCAACTTAAAAAAAAAAATAATTGTATAATAATGGACTCTTAACACTACCATACTATGTAAATGTACGTACATTTGCACATGCCTTCAAATGCTTTATTGAAGTTTTTAAATGCATCAAAAGATTGACATGTCACACATTTTCAAAATTCTTCGTAAAATTTACAAACTATTATCAATATTGACAAGTTTGACATTTTCAAATACTTTGCAAATAGAGTTGGCTAGGCTATTTGTGTGCAATGCTGTTCAATGAAGTTATTTTCCAAACTGCCATAGTCCATCAATGCCGACCTCATGCTTTACCTTATCCTCAAGGACTTTACTTTGAACTCTGAAAAATAATAAAATAATACTTGCACAATATGCAATACCATGTTTTATGGCAAAAGCCAATTTTGACTCATATAAAAAGATATTAAAAACTATTGTAATTTATGAATTAGGCTTAATATCACAAAATGGTCACATTATTGTAAGCCCTTGCCCTGCAGTTTTTAAATAGTTTCGTGATCATTTTGTATGTTATTTACCAGTTGTTGTTTTTTTGCTAACACACAGATGGCCAGATCAATGCAATTTTTGACACATACTTGTTCCACTGTTTTAAGTAATATATTAATGTTGTAACATAAACAATTAATGTTAAATATAGAAACACACAAAAGCTAATTAAACGTCATTGACGATCTATCATTTTCATTTCAATACTTTTGTTTAAATTAAACAAATTTATTGTTTATTTAGAAAATCATCAAAAACATTTAGTTTAATGGTTACATACTGTCCATTATGTCCATGTCATGTAAATGTACATGTGAGGTAGATTCATGCTAATTCTTTACGTAATATGCAGTATAAGAGACCTGACAATTGTTATAAAATTGAAGGCTGTGTATAATGGTTACATTTTTGTTAACAAGTATGCCTAGTTGTATTTCATTAGGAAGGAAGAAAGGACAGACTGACACTAAATGCTCCATCGAAAATTTTCGGGAAGCATAAAAAGGCATTCACCTTTTAACTTGTTTAGTCAACATATTGAGCTATACTGACCATAATTGCAATAATACTTGGGTTATTGCAAATTGAATCAGCTTCAGGTTTTCTATTTCATCTTGCATAGAATGTTCCATGGCAGGACAGCATCATTACATCCAACATTATCCGAAGCATCATCATTTAGATTGAAATCAGCTGGGATTTCCTAAAATAAATGTAAATAATACATCATAAATGATAAGATATTATAAACAAAGAACAGTGACCATAATATCATTTCAATTTAATAAAGCTAAAAGGTATTATTAAGACAATCATTTCAGAAATACTGCTATCCATCACAGTAATGGTTGTATTGGCATTTAAGAAAAGTTAAACGATCTTCGTTATTTGCTTAAATCATCGAGTTTTAAGCAATTAATATTTGAATACTCACTGAAAGCAAGTCATTTGTATGGACAATAATGAATACAATAACCTGAGGATTATTCATGACCCAGTGGTTTTAATGAGATAAGTGATACGTACAATGTTGACAATTAATAATAGTTCTTATTAATATGAAGTATACAAAATGCAGATTTGTAATGCAAACAAAACTGACTTTTTATCCCTGAGAATGTTGGTATTAATACGAACAATGATGACAGTTTATAATAGTGCGTATTAATACGAAGTATCCAAAATGTTGATGTTTAATGCAAACAAAATGACATGCTGTTCGTGAAAATGCTCGATTAATGCAAGTATCAAATATCTCTTGTTTTCAATGCAAAAAACTGACTTTTTGTCCCTGAAATTGTTTGTATTATTATTAACCATGGTGAGATTTATAATAGTTCGTATAAATACGAAGTATCACACAAGTTGATTTTTAATGCAAAAAAACTGACTTTCTCTCTCTAAAAATGCTCACAATTTTAACAACAATTTTACCTTAGGATGTTTAATGTGACTTTTGTCATAAAACTTGCTTAATTTATATGCAATAAAATCGAGCAAAAAACACCTGTTTTACTTCATTTTGCAACGAAATAAGGGAATATTAAAAAATATTACCTCATAGAAATCCGCGGTAATTGTGATTTCATCGATCAGTCTATTAATCAATGACTGAATTGACTTATCACTCGCACATGCTTTTAGAGATAAACAAAACCACTTGGTTGCATTACCAAATCGATTATCTGTAAAAACGTGATAACACAAACGGAAGTTGTGGCCATCATTTTGTGTCTACTAGTTCATTGTGTGTCAAAAATCTCAATAAGCGAAAGGTTGCGTTTACTTGAATTTTAAATTTCTGTATCACGATTGCTAAGGGTTGCAGTTCCATATACGTCGGCTGGTAGCATTTTCTTGAAATAAGTTATATGTAAAACATTAAGCTTGCTTAGCCCATTTGTTTCCCTATCACTGCTCACTTTTAAGGAGAGCGTTCGCACGAGCAGCCTTTGGGCAAGGTAAGGGTCAAATATGGCTGGATGAAGTGAGGTGCAACGGTACCGAGTCAGGTTTGTCTTACTGCCGCGCCGAAGAATGGGGCACGAACGACTGTGATCATAGCGAAGATGTCGGAGTTGTATGCAGTCAGTATCTCCAATACACTGTTATTATATTTTAGTTAACAAGAACAAAATTAATATGTCAACGTGTATATATAATTAAATCAATGGCACGACTCATTAGATTGAATGTTTCATTTAATTTATGAACTGCGTGCGTTATTAGTATATGATTAGACATTCTGCACTAGTGTATGGAGTTAAAATTGTGCCGATAAATAGTGTATATAAATATAATTAATTTAATGCAAAATGACACAAACAATAGTTTTGACATTGAATACGTTTAAATCTGTCATCTTTCTTTTACATGTTTTCATAATGGGTCTTTTTCACATATTATCAATATACAGTAACAGTATCATAAAATTCATCTACCATGGAATTTCATTTTTTGGGAAAATTTGAGAACCAAACAAAAAACTCATAAGAACAATTTTCAACAAATAGAACTGGCTTCTAATATTTGTACAATTTTATGTGTGTGAGTTTTGTCACGTGAATCATGGTGTCTTGAATAGATCAAAATAAGCTGGGTACTTATAATATTCAATATCTAAGATATAGAAAATACTATGTTAGTGTGATTGTGTACTTAAATTTATCCCACGAGTGAAGAAATGTTTACATGGCGAGGCTTGCCGAGCCTTGTAAGCCTTTCTGAGACGAGTGGGATAAATTTAAGTACACAATCACGCTTACATAGTTTTCTATTTATCTTACAAAATAATTTTAAAAAATGTTACGAATCTATACGAAACGATAATGTAACAAAAATCGAGGATTGTACCTTTTAGATTTTAACATATTTTAACAAGCGTATTTATATACAAACATGTCGATCTTCATGCGCATGAAAGCGAAATAATTCCAAAGTTAAACGTACGATTGCTGAAAAATAACGGGATTAAACATCATATACGTCGGTTCAAATTTATTCAATTTATTGCAATACACATTTTTATTATTAAATATAAAATATTCAATTTCTATTTATAATATCAAATTAAAAACGACGCTAACAAAGACACGCTTGTTTTATTCATACAAAGTTATTTGACCGACGATTTTGAATTAACGTGAAACTTGTAAGTTTTAAAGTCTATTTTGTGGTACAAACACCATACATGTCACTCAGGTTTCCGATAGTTTCAAATGTTTGTTTACAGCATGCCCACTAGGGAGTAACATTGTTAACTGTTCCTTGCAATGTCATTGTCGAGAGGGTACATGCGACGGTGTTACTGGTGCATGTGGAAATAGTGGCTGTAAAGACGGATGGACAGGAATAGCGTGTAATGAAAGTAAGTTTTCAATTGCTATAAAATAAAAACCAAAGAAACGAGCATAACACAATGTCTTATATGTGTTAATATCATTAGGTAGCGTCATCATATAACACTCTAGAAAACTGGCGACATGTTTACTTCTTTAGATTCTTACATTTGGAAAGATATACAAGAACACATATATTTTGTACAGTGATTTCGGTATTGATTTGGATTGAAGCGGATACAAGGAAATCTCATGTGGTTATTGTCATCATGTGTTTGCAGAGAACACACCGTATACTTACCAAACACGCTTGCTTAATTAAGTCAATGCAATTAAAACAACGATTTAAACATGACGCAAAACTGGACACTTTTGAAGTCCTTTTTATTGTGAAAAGACATACATTGAACAAAAGGTACACACACGTTTCGGAGCATTTGTTTCGTGATATATAAATATGCAAACGGGTCGTTCACATATGCATAAGAATATGTGTTAAATGGCAATGCCATCTATGCACATTTTGGGGTAGCAGCTCCTCTATATGATGATTCGACTATCTAATATGATTCCTCCTGGACGATTGATGCCGCAATAATCAATGTACATATTGATGGACGTAGCTGCACCGCATTTACATCACCGTACATGTACGTAACCGATTAAATAAAGTAATATACGGTAATCTTGGACGCCCGGTTATTTGCGCACTTTAAAGTTTGGCATGTTAGTAAAATTCGTCTTATTTTCTATATTTACTGTTGTTATTCATGTTATCGACCAATTGTATTATTATATTTAAGTATTAACTACATCGTTCTTCAGCAATAATTACTATTTGCAATCGGAATTTAAACGAATTATTTACTTCCTCAAAATTTGTAAAATAATACCATATATTCGATATTAATTTTATTATTTCCTGACACAGTTGTTATTAGCTAATCGAATTGAACTGAGTTATTAACAGAGAACGTGTGCTTTGACTTTTTAGCATAAAATCCAAGTAATTTTGTGGGATAAATTTAAGTACACAATCACGCTTACATAGTTTTCTATTTATCTTACAAAATAATTTTAAAAAATGTTACGAATCTATACGAAACGATAATGTAACAAACATCAAGGATTGTACCTTTAAGATTTTACATATTTTAACAAGCGTATTTATATACAAACATGTCGATCTACTTGCGCATGAAAGCGAAATAATTCCAAAGTTAAACGAACGATTGCTTAAAAATAAAGGGATTAAACATCACATAATAATACGTCGTTTCAACTTTATTCAATTTATTGCAATACACATTTTTATTATTAAATATAAAGTATTAAATGAGAATTAACAAATAATGTTCCGTCAAAAAAGGTGAAGGTCGCCATTTGCAATCATGCATGATTCATGTACTGCACATGTTCCAGTGTTACTACACAACGAATGGAACTGGAACACACACACAAAACAAATATCACGCGAATTACACAGATCGTTAGATTTACTTGATGTAGAATTTGAAATTGTTAACATTGAAGACTGCCCCATTCAACTGAGAGTGTGTCTGAAGAAGATTCATCGAAGATGAGACGGGCACGTGATTCTGTTTCGAGTGGCGGGGAAAGAATAAACATCAATGTTCGGAATATTTACGGGCCTGGGTTCGGATGTTGGTTCCTTCAAAGCGCTAGACCTAAGAGACACCTAAGAGATGGTGCTGCACCGCGAGCATCGTGCTTTTCAATCCTTGATGGTGATGGTGGGAACGTCACTGTTTCAATGACTGGATACCGTCTTTTCCCAGACAGGATGTGTTATCCGGCCATCTGTGTTGATTTAGTAATCGCACTGTAATTCAATACATATTGGATGTTTTTGTGGCCTGTGAAATGCATAATGTCAGTAGGTGCAACGTTTTCGTCCCTGAGCATTTGGACCATTCGCTTGCGAACAGAGTGTTTGTCAGGCGCTGATGACCCAGCCCGCACTGCTCAGCCATCCTTTAGACCATGTGTCCCAGTTTATTGAAGCCGACCCTCTGCATAATAAACCACTGGAAAAGCGGGTCATGTCAAAGCCCGGGTCCTAGGTGCAATGTAGAATGGACTTCTTGGTTGATAATATCCACTGGGCCGCTTAGAGGCAAACAACATGTAGGCTGCGATGGGGCATCTGTCGTCTTGTGTGGCATACAGTCTAGGTGGAACTTTCCTGATGTTTGAAATGTCACCCCCTGACCTTGTTCTGGTCGGGCGCCTATTCAGTTCAAGGAACTCTGTGCCATCTGCTGCCGTTCTCAGGGTAACGTATTCCCAGCTTAAAAGATGAGATTGGAAACCCTGAAAAGTGAGAGATTTAGTTTTTAAGAAATAAAAACAAATATTAGTTGACCGTCGCCTCATTTGGTGCAAAAAAGTACCATGTGACACTGAAATGGCAGATGGTAGATTTTTTAAACCTATGGGGCAAATAATCATTTGAAAAAATCTTGTTAAAGTAATAAACTTCAAAACATTGTGCTCTACCGTGTGCAATAAATGTACTTTGCCGACTTATTTGATGTATGATTTTTTATTATTTGTTCAGAATAATCTCTCAATATTACTTTATTGTCTTTTTATTTCCGGCAATATAGAAAACTCAAAGGAAATAGCTAAACGATTATAAATCACCCAAACCAGAGATTATGCTAATCCGTGGTTCCACGAAGACTAAAGTGGAGTTGTTATACCACATGGTATTCAGAAAGGCACTGGGAGTCTGACAACCGAGAATCTGTTTCTGGTATAAAGCCTCAATCTCGTCGTCAGTCAATGGAGAAGCAGCTTTCGATTTGTTCCCTTTGCCTTGTCTCGTAAATCTCTTGGACCTTGCTGCAAAGGCATCTCCGATTGACTGAACTCGAAGCCAGTGCTCGACATGATCAGATACGGATATTTGTTGTGTTTTAGTTCCCTATCTATGCTTGACATGATGTTCTTAATACTAGAGGGTTCGTAATCTGTTCCTGACTAAGTCTTGCATGAAAGAATGAAATTTGCCACATATTCATCCAAACTATTAACATCAAGTACATGCAGTTCCCTGCTCTCGCCTTTTAATTTCAGGAATCGTTTAAATTTTTCAACATCACTTTTTTCAATGTTGCTTTATTTCCTGGTTCTAAAATACTTGTCTTCAAATACTTCATTTAGTTCAGGAATGGGAATGCTGGCTACTTCATTAGAAGTTACATTTTCAAATGTATCGTCCAGAACCCTTGCATCGAATCCGTACAATTTAATAACATGTTCAAATGATAACGCTCGAACAACTTGATCTGTACATTGCGATTCTATCGTTCCGTTTTCTTCATTTTTTCCGTTCGCTGTTTTGTAGTTTTTAGTGGGTCATCTTCCATGTCGTTTTGCATAATATCATCCCATAAAATGTAAAAAGTTATATAATAAATATTATCAGACATTTTTATTCTTCTGTTAAGAATTACTCTTATTGAATAATTATTTGAAGCAGATGACAGTACTTTAGTGTGTAATAGTGATTTTTTGTTTATTTATTTTATTCTTATGCTTATGATTATTGATAACAATTTAATAAAATAACAACAAAATCTACATTTTTTATTTATTTTTTTTTTGTCAATATAATGCTAATATAATATGATACATGTTAACAAGTTAAATCGTCTACAAGTCTTAACTTAAATCGTCTTCAAGTCTTAAAGTCTTAACTGCATTTGACCTTGAAACAGGCGTTAAAGGGATCTTTTCACGGTTTGGTAAATTGACAAAATTGAAAAAAGTTGTTTCAGATTCGCAATTTTCGTTTTAGTTATGATATTTGTGAGAAAACAGTATTACTGGACTATAGACCAATATAGCCATTATTTGTATCTTTTGACGATTTGAAAACCTAAAAATTATAAAGCGTTGCAACGCGAAACGATTGAATAATTTGGAGAGTTCTGTTGTTGTCGTTTAAATTTACGAAACTACGAAGATTGCTTAAATAAGGTATAAAATACTTAAACTCTGTATACTCGGTGGAATAGCCGAGAGGGCTAATGCGTTTTTACTTCAGACTTA
The DNA here is from genome assembly GCF_020536995.1 of Dreissena polymorpha. NCBI lineage: Eukaryota > Metazoa > Mollusca > Bivalvia > Myida > Dreissenidae > Dreissena > Dreissena polymorpha. The sequence goes on along the minus strand of NC_068358.1, from coordinate 16,115,717 downwards.
CTCCAGGACTCCGGGGGTCACTGGTTCGAGCCATGGTACCGGCTACTTTTTTTTCTTTTTTAAATTTTATTCTTGGTTTTTTTTCTGGAGCTTTTAAGATCCAATGTTTACATTAATCAATATAAAGCATTTAATGACAAACTTCAAAATATGCCAAAATCTGTGAAAAGGCCCCTTTAAAGGACAAAAAAGTAGTCCCCATATACATGTTCTAAAAATAGCTGTGGGATAAAGATAGGTGTGTGATAAACCTTATCTTTTCTGTATGTGTCATATTGTGTTCTATAAAATCATTAAGAGCTAGGATAAAAATAAGTTTATTTCAGTAGAAGTATTTTACAGCCATCAAGTAATTATTTAAATGTGTTTTTTTTCACAAGTGCGTTAGGTTACGAGACAATAGAATTTAAAAAAAATGTGTATCAGTTTAATATGCATTCGGATAGCGCTTGATTTAATGTTGGAGATATGTTTGTATTTTTAAAAGGCGATCGGAATTATATATGCTCAGTAAAGCATTATATTATAATATAAGTTCGATCCAATGTATAAACGCCTATTAAAAGCACACGAATACCGAACAACATCATACATTGGTTTCAGAGTCGACACTAACATTTCCGCAAATCAGACTTGATTAGCCTTATGTTCAATATTTACGCCATTGCCTCAAATGGCGTCCTCAGCGCGAGCCCTGTACAGATCCGTCGGATCGATGTTCGCGGGAAAAAAGGATCTCGATTACGATATAATTTGACAGTTTATTCATGTAATTATATAGGTATAGCATAGTACTTTTTTCCGTCTCAAACAGATATTTACCCACCATTTTGGTTTTGCATGAAATGTTATATCCGTATTTTTGTAATTGTTAAAATAAGATATGTTTTCATGTAAGTATTTTCAAATGCGTGATATAGTCAATGCTTATAATGCAAAACGTATTGCCGACGTGTGTTGATCTGACGTTAACCCATTGTATTTTCAAATAAAAAGTCGCAGCATTCTCGAAAAGAGCGTTGGATTCAATACTTAATTAAATATTAATGGCGCAGAGAACGTTGAAGTCTTTTTCTCTAAATTAAAATAAAATTAATTACTGTCTTATTTGCTCAAATGCTTGATACAGGTCAATATTGATATGTTACACGTTCACATCTCCACGTGTATACATTTCAATGTGAACCAGTTAAATTTGGCTGATTAGCCGATACGGTTATGCAGCTGAAAAGATTAAATGCTAGCAACATGTCAAATTAAAAGACAGGTATTTGTCAAGTATGGCCCGCGCATTAAAACTGTTGTTTTTTTTGTCGCACTACACAAGCATAATACATACACAGACTATCAAACTATGAATACATAACGCGTTGTTTGAGTCAGAAATCACAATCGCAAGGTACAGCGTACACTGTGACCGATATGTTACTTTGTGGTTCGCGGGATCCATAGATCGCGATTACGATATTGCTTGTAATGTCACTTATGTAGTCATTCATGCATAAGCGTTTCAGTCTATCAGAGGCACTTGAACCACTGCTTCCAGTGCAGTCGTTCCATTATGATTACGTTTTGTAATCGCTATATATCTCAATCATATCCCTTAGTAAGTGTTCATGTTTGAGGACGGGATGAGATATTTGAAAGTGCCTAATATTCAGCTTTCATGTTGGCTTTGCTGAAAATTAGGATCAGATGAAACTTCAGAAACTTCACTCCATCTCCAATAACTGGCTGAATAGACCAACACAATTATCAAACAAATTATGGCGATATATAAATAAACACAAAAAGAAACAAATTCAAAACAGTAATGATATCAATTTTGATCAACTATTTCAAAAAATCATCTTATACTGCACATAGCAGTTCATTTCATACTAATGACACCAACATGAATGTGTGGCATTCAATTAAACGCTCGATTGTGCATTCACTGTAGAAGACGATAGAATAATCATATTGAGTCTGGACGTAATAAAAGCCGTGACTTGTTCAGCAACGTTGCCGATTACTTCATTGATTCAAATGATTTTATCTCACCGTACCTTACAAAACCTATTACATTTTCGATCGTGGTATTTATCCAGAATCTTTCTGTTAAGGTGCCATCATACTAATTACAAAAATGTGACAAGAAAGAGCCTTCCATTATTAAAGGAATCACGCTTGTAAATATAATTTCTAAAATATTTTCATTATGTCTAAGAAACAAAATCAACTGCAGGTGTTAGTGAAATAATATTTTTAATCCTCTTCAATTCGGTTTTAGAGACAGACGTAGTGCAACCGATTTTTATCTTATATAGCATTATACAGCATGTTTTTTTGCAGAAACATAAGTTATATTATGCTTTTATCGATTATGAAAAGGCTTTAAATACAGTTATCTACGACGCAGTATGGCTAACATTAATTTAATCAGGTCTCAGTTGCATAATGGTAACAATTATGAAAAGTATACATGCAAATGTAAAGTGATGCATAAAAACACACATGATATGTCATACTCCAATTTCTTTGATGTCTTTCTTGGTGTTAAAATCTGTGTTCGCAAATAAGTTAAAATCCTTCCCGATTAATTGAATTAATGCAGAAACAAAATAATGCTTGTTTCTGGCTGCTGCTTTAAAAATTACTATTGAAAACTTCATAAACAAGTGCAAAATAATTTCTGAGCATGAACACCTATAATGCAAGGTTAAATAATAGCTTGAGTGTTTTCTTACGAAGTTTTAATCTCTAAAGGCGATTAAACAAAACCTTACTGCGATAATCATATATTATATATTTTTTTATATTACATTTATTTGAAGATACCGCGTTATTCCAATATACCAGTATATTATTGCAAATAAAATAAAATAAACCAATGAACTTGTGATGTACATTCAAAGAAATTGAATGGAAACTTGTTCAGTATAATGAGCGCGTCATGAAACAAAATTGAATGAGCATTGTAGATTTATTACAAAGTCGTATGTTAGTCAGCATACACCTCTCGCTTCAGATCAATAATTCATTAAATTTTATGGGGTGGCATAAGCTTGTCACGTTTCGTGTGCGTTATGTTACACAACTTTCCCCCTTAATTTGATTTTTTTTATATTTTATGATTTATAAAAATCTTTTAAAAATTTACTATTGAATTACTAATTAAATAACAAAAACTACATTCATATAAACACACTCAAATGATGGAAAATATGCGGATAACAATATAATTTCCTTGACAAGCATCTCTGCTGAAATAAATAACATTAGTAATTGATATACAATTTAAATGTCAATCGAAATGTTGTGTAGAACATCATATGTTGATCGTTGGCCATCTGTACATCTGGTGTCGTCCATGTTGTCTTGAAGTTGTAGCTCGCGGCGAATACGATGTTTCATTGAAGTCATTGCCGCCGTCATGAAGATAAGCCGATTGTGGATTCGCCCGTGGCAATTGGAATGCGTTTGTTGATTCAGCTCTGCTTTCCGATGTTTAACTTGCGTCGTCGATTGTCGTTTCCGTTGTATTCATCGTTGTTGTTGTTTTCGTTGTCGTTTGTACTTTTGTTGATGGCCCCAGCGTCTTCATTTCTCTCGGGACATTAAGATCTTCTATTGGCCATAATGCTCACGAGGTATTAACTATAGCAGTGTTCTCCTTGATGTCTTAGGCCTCGGAAGTATCATTCCAAATGCGTTATCTACGCACGTCAAACAGTTGAACGGCTGCATCTACTCTATAGTGTTTAACGTCACAAGTATTGTGTCCAGTGTTGCGTCACTTGTTGTCCTTCGAAATCTTCTTGCGTTGGTCTTCTTTTAGCGATAGAACCAGGTATTCACTTTGAGAGTAAACGCCGTGATGTTCCATTCTAATTATGTTGTTTGTTTCTTCTATTCGTTGTGGAAGGCGTTGTCTCGCGAAGTCGCTCTTCTTCGGCGTTGTCTTCAAATCTCGATATTTTTATCTGCGTCGTGGTGATACAAGTATCAGTCGTTCAAAATCATGGCAAACATTTATAAATATCCCCTTAGTTATTGTTATATATCGTCATGACAACTTACTGTGATATCTTATTCAAAAAAAAATAAATTCTTTACAACGAAAAAATATTAGTCAATTCCTCAAAACATACTTCGGATAAGTACATGACAGTTTGACATCTGACAAGCCATTTACTTAATATGACTTGTGTACCGCCTTAGGCATAATCATTTTACGCACGTGCAGCCGGTAAATTTTTGACAGGCGCGCGCCACTTTATTGACTTAGAGTAATGGGTAATGATAGACGTACCTGTTCATATCATGGTTTTATAAACCTCATCTTTATCACTATAGTTTTGCCGTTGGGCATAGATTTATTGACATGTTTGACCTGTGCACTTGTAAAAATGCGCAAATATGACAAGGCAGACTTTTATATATATGCATTCATAATATAAGAACACGTATCGGTATACTTCAAAATTCAGGTCTTTGCTCCTAATCGAACTATAATTATATTAGAAATTTAATGCGTACATATCGTTATATTTTCACTGCGCTATACGCGTCAGTTCGCATTAAATTCTTACTTAAAATTACTCAAGACCTTCAATATTACCGATATCCTACATATATTTGCATCAACACAATGACGTATATACATATTTACATAATTTTTTTTTGTGTCTGCCCTATTCATATTCGCAATCAACATTATTTTTCTTATTTCATATTTTCTTTCTTTTACAATCGGAAAACTATTTTTAAATTTTCCAATAATTTTATTTATTCGTCCTCTTTAATTTTCTTTATCATTCTAATAAACAAAACCTGCCTTATTTTCTTTATTAAAATAATAAACGAAACTGTCTTAAATAATCTTAATTCCTAAATTCTTAATTCCGTAAATGTAAAATTCTAGGTAAATTCTTTGAATATGTGTATCATCTCCGAGTTTTTCTATTATATTAACAAATAAAACCACCGCCAAAGTTTCTTTATTAAAATAATAAACAAAACTATATAAGATATTATTATTTCCTTGTACGTTTTAATTAAATGGAATTTTACAAAAAATACCAACAATTTAAAATGGATTTGTGCGCAAAAAACGCACGTTCGTATACAATCTTTATTATAATCATACACAATTTATATAAAATTCTTTAAATATTCTCAATGATTTGTTCGCCTCTAATTTCATTATTTCTATAACTCATAAAAATAATGTAAAACTCAAATATCTCTTTTTATTCTCAATTAACCGTTATTTATAAAAATGTACCGATAAATGCAAAATTGGCATGATTTTGATATTTGTAAAATTTGTTCGTACATAATTTATTATCAACACCATTATTTTTAACATCTAACTACATTAAATTCTTTAAAACAATTCTTAAAAATTTCGTTGTCATGACGCCTTTTACTTTAATTTTCTACTTTATAAATTTTGAAATTCCCTCTCCAAGTTTGCCATAATTTTTTTAAACAACTGACCTGAATTCATGTCGCGTTGTGGTTGTGATGTTTTCATTTTTTCGGCACGTGATCGCACTTGTGATCGTACTTCGGTCGTATCCATGGTACACGGCTCCATAAAATGTTCTGTGTCACGTAATTACGTATTGTTCGTGGAGAACACACAGTAACCAACAAGGTTCATTTCTGATTTCTTTGCGTTTTATTTCTGCTTATTAACACAACACAACGTTTCCAAAATGTTTGTCAAATACAAGATACATGCGAAGCCCGCAATGGGCCCATCCCGCGAAAGCCAGCAATAATGCGACTTGTATGTTCGGCCGTTTTAGTAAGACTCCATAAATATAGATATAAACAACGAAAGCTTTGATAATTGTTATGTGTACAATTCTGATTGGCTGTGTAACGTCACGTGTCTACATGTACAATTCTGATTGGCCGTTTGTTAAGTCACGTGTCTGCAACATAAATATGACGTATGCAACGGACACTTAACGAATACATACGGGAATTACCGAATATTGACAAATACGGTAGGCAGATATTCGTGCCCGGTAATTATAACCTGAGACTATTGATTTGTTGATCCAGATGGCTGCCTATTTAAGATTGTATGAAATGTGGTACAAATTTCGATCATTATATAAATCCAACAATGCCCCAAATGTGCGTTTTGTGTGCGTTATGTTATGCGTTTTGTGTGCGTTATGTGACAAGCTTTGTTCCACGTTTGGACGGGGTGGGGGAGGCTGTAAGAACTCAGTGTACAATGGATTGTCCGATAGTAATATGTTGATATTTAATAATGGTGCTTTTGAATTTAAGAAGTTAATGAAACGATGTGTATAAAGTTTGTATAATCTTTCTGTTTCATGTTTGTATAAATTGTTATTGAAATCAATCAGTTCTACAAGTACACTATAAAACAACAAATCACGATATTCATGTTTTTCCCACTTAAGCAAGGCTTTCACATTTGATTGTGTTAATCGGTTTGTGTTAACTTTATATATATAAATTTTATAAATAAATAAGCTTGACAACGTTTTCTTCCTGATGTTTTATTATCAAATTAAGAATCAATATCAATGTCAAACATGGTTTTTGAAATGTATTCAAAAATAATGCAGCTATTATAAGTATTAATTAAAATGACATTATTGCAAATTAAAAAAATACCTTCAAATACACGCTTGTTTTATTCATACAATGTTATTTTAACAACGATTTACATATCGCTATTTGTGTGTTATTGTTCGCCTACGTAGCAATGCTTGTTGTGGAATCTGAAGACGGCTTACATAACACCCTGAACAGTCTACGTCCATATTGTTTAAAATGGAATTGAAAAGAAAATATCGAAAAAAAACTTAAGTCATGCTTTTTCGAAAAGGGAGAAAGGTTGGGATCCTTATACTCACGAATGCATTTAAATTTAGAATAATAATGTACCACTAAATTTAATGTTAATAATTTTTTACGCTTATGTACATCTTAATAAAATTACTATTCAGAAGTTTGGGTTTATGATCAATGAGATTCTTTAGATGAAGTACGCAAACACTTTCGTCAATGATTCTTTTTTTAAAACACTATAAATACGCTTGCATTTGCAAGCAAAGTGGGTTGATTTCCGTTTCAAAATATACATTAAACTATTTAATACTGTTTAAAGATTCACTCGGTTAAATGGGACCATTGTTTGTTAAATACCATTTGTAATAATCCGTAAGATATAATAAAAGTTGATACTCTAGAACAATTTGGACCTAACAAGTGCGCTTGAGCGTATACTTCAATCACTTGGTTTAAATGAAATATTGTTTTATCCGAAAATAGAAATATTTATCCCAAAGCTAAGAACCGACCTCGCGATATCCATATTAGAAATTGTCGATCAGGGTTAGAATACTCAATGTCCTTGATATTTATAGGGAAATAAAACTAAGTTTGAAAAATTAGCCTACATAAGCCATTTGGATAATCCAAAATACAGAAATGCATTGACCAGATAACATCCAGCATCCCACAAATTAAATATTGAAATTGGTCGCCACAAGATTGTGAAAAGACATGACATAAATTGTATCCTCTTCAATTTAAAGATATTGGAGACGAGTTTCAATTTGTTCTTAAGTGTCCCATATATATCATTATTCGAAAAAAAACTATGTATATACCCACAAGAGTATGCTTCAAAATATGCGTTTAATTCTCACCAATACTAAAAGAACTTGAAATTTCACATTAAGAGACACGTTAATACAGTTTTAATTGATCAATGCGCGGCGTTATATATAACTCATAATACGTTAGTCTGGTTGAATGTTAATGTACAGATGTATGTGTATGTTATTTGATTTGTTTTATTATACAGTGTTTGTCAATTAAATGTATTGTTTAAGTGTGCCTTCATTATTTTGTCGCATTTCTTGTCTTAATCGTGTGAGTGAGTGCGGGTGTGCGTGCGTGCGTGTGTGAGAGCAGAAATTACATTTAGCTTCTATATATAGACATTTAGCTCCTATATATAGATTTCGTACAAATATTTTAGTATTTAATATTCAGAAAGTCACTATATACCTATTTATTTTCTATAATTAGTTTTCGCACAGCTGGTAAACAATTGAAAAATTCTTAAACAATACTTAACTGCAATATAACTTGAAGTATTATTTTATAACATATAGCTTCAACCTTATCAGTTCTCAATCATATTGTTCTACGATTAAAATAACTCACAAACATAAAGTTTTATTCAATTATATGTGTTAACTGCACATGTATTTTTTAATTAAAAAAGTTTAAGTGTTGAATATAAAAAAAAGAAAATATCTTAAATATATACATTGAAATAATTATATTTTTTACTAAGGAAATAAGGTAGATAATTATGTAATAATTATTGCAATTATAAAACTACGCCTGACTTATGTGGTCACTTTGTATTAAAATCATCACGTTACACGGAAACATGTTTGTTTATTCTAATTGATCATTCTTTGAATGATGTATGTTTTGCATTTTCTTCAAATGCATGCTGTTATTTTATATGTATGTAAAAGCCGATGAGCTTTATATGCTTAAGTCTGAATGAACTATTATGTATTCTGTAGATGAATTTAACGTAAATATCACTTGCCTTTACAGAGTGTAACAGGGTCCTTACATATTTTATGTCATCTCAAGCCTCAACTTCGCGTCGCATTACAGCAACAGAGTTCAATTAAGCTGGGTCATAAACGCACGAGATAAACGCAATCGTGATTCAGTTACGGACTATTAAAAAATTAATACATTACACATTTGTGTTGTCAGCCTGCCCACCTGGAAGTTCCAGCGTTAAATGTTCCAAGCAATGCTATTGTCATGTGGGCCTATGTGACGGTGTTACGGATGCATGTGAGAATGTGGTCTGTGAGAATGGATGCGGATGGATGAGGATGGATGAAAAGGAATAGCGTACAATGAACGTAAATTGGCAATTGATAGCGTAACGTCCGCATATAACACTATTGAGCAGTTATGTTTGAAAACACATATAACATAGAGGCAGTTCGGTCTAGAATTAGGTACATTATTTTAGCATATAAATGGAATTGGCGCATTTAGTGTCAATTGTAATAACGTAGTTACGCATTGAAGACAATGCAATACTTAAAAAGACATTGATGCTAAATTAGAACAATGTTATTGGAACAATAAAATGGATATTTCGCAAAACTGGTAATTTTACAAATTCTTCTTCATTATTTAACGGAATACATGTCACATAGGTTATTAAACATTTCTAAGCACTTGCGCACTCAGGAACGATATGAATATGCGGAGTGTTTTCAATGTTCAAATGGTAACACTGTGCAATCAAGGCGCATTTATGGCTTTTTGCTGCTCTATGTGTCATGGAAACGTAAAATATAAAATCTGTAATCATAATGATGGTAAGTTTCGCACTAATCAATCCGAATCTGGATGTACGCATTACAACTGCAACTGCAACATATGTGTGTCCCTGTATGTTTTGTTATTAAATACATCAGAACATCAGTATGAAAGTTAATATTATCAAAAAATGAAAAACAACGATTTTATATTAAAACGCGGTTTTCGTCATACAAAGAAGGGTTTAAGTGTGTGTTATTCCTCATAAGTATAGGCGGATCTTAACCCATTTATGCCTAGTGGACTCTCCCATCCTTCTAAATTGGATCAATTTATTTCCAAAATTAGGGATGTCTAGAATATTTATTTCTATATTAAGAATATTTCTTACAGGAATTACTTTAAGCAAACAGCGCAGACCCTGATGAGAAGCCGCATCATGCGGCGCCTTATCTGGTTCTACGCTGTTTGCCAAGGCCTTTTTTCTAGACGCTAAACATGAATGGGTTAATGTTTAAAAGTAATTAATCTCCAATGTTTTTCCTAATAGCCAAACGGGAACTTTATTATAATTTGATTCGAAGTTTTAAATGTTATGTCCTGTAAACCATACACCACAGTAAATCAACAAAAACAAGTGAACATAAATGTCAATAGTGAGGTGTTTTCTCACAAAGTCGTATTATATGTAATTATGGATTGAAAAAAAAACTTATTAGTTTTTACTATTTTTGAAACGGTTGACCTTACTTAACTTTAATATACACGTCTCTGAGCTACTCAATTTTATTGAGAGAATGTGACAAGCAATGATTATGTAGGTGGTACTTATAACAATGGCACCGCATTACGGCCACGCTCGGCTGCAGGTGCAGTTTTGAATAAATAAAAGCTAGTCAGATTATTTTTGAGAGGTCACAGTGACCTTGAACTTTAACCTCGTGACTCCAAAATGGGTGTGGCGTGTAGAACTCATCAAGATGCATCTACATTTGAAGTTTCAAAGTTGTAGGTGGAATCACTTTGATTTTAGAGCAAAATGTCAAGGTTTTAGCACGGCGTGGACGGCGGACGTCGGTCGGCGGCCGTCACGACAAGCTGGTTATGACAATACCTCGGGTTTTCTCCGAAAACAGCCGAGCTAAAAATCACAAGGAACTGGAGCTTGTCATGCTGTGAAAACATAATTGTAAAATCCATATTATGTTTTATTCAAACTTGTGTTTATCAGACATCGGCATATTATTGCAAAGCTAATATAAACACATGTTAACATGTGATGTACATACACAGAAATTGAATGGAAACTTCTTAAGTAAAATCATTTCACAAATCATATTCAGGTTATATTCAACACATATCACATACTATTATATTTTGTTGTCTTTTTGATACAAATAATTCTTCTGATTAGCGCAATTTAACTATATAAAATGAGAATTGCAGACTTATTTATGAGTCTTATATTAGTCATCATACACTTGAGGCTCTCGTACCGGATCCATAGAGCATTTAAGTGCGGAGAGGGAGCATATGATTCGTTCCACTTGGACTTAGGGGGAAGGGTGCTGTAAGATCTCAGTAAATAATGAATTGTCATATATTAATATTTTGCTGTTTAATAATGGTGCTTTAACACAAAGAAGTTTAATACATTTACATATTAATTAAACGTTAGTCCTTTAATTTTATTTAACGATTTATGACGGAGTCAGCAATTGCATTTTCAAACAAATAATCACATTTTCTCATGATTTTTTTTAAAGCGCCAATAAACAATGATTATTAAAATATAAATAAGACCAAGAGTATAAATGTTATTTCGAAACTGTTAAGTTTGCAAAATACATTTAACAGAATTAGATAAATTAAAAGAAAATCATATAAATTATTGTTGAACTGCATGTCATGTTGAATCTTCAAAATGCTCATTCAATTTTATTCAGAATTTTATATTAATTTCCTTTACAGAGTGTGGCGGAAACCTTACAGATTCATTTGGCATCATCACGAGCCCCAACTTCCCGTCGAATTACACCAACAACATTCAATGCATTTGGGTCATCAACGCACCAGTGGGCAACCAGATAAATGTGCATAGTTGCCATTAAAATTATTGTTCAATCAAATAACAACATTTTTAAAATCTTTATGTGGCATTTGACTAAAAAGGGGATCATATTATCATAGCATGTGATTTTTAAAATTGATATAATAATTTAAAGTATGTAATCAAAACTACAATATGTTTTACATGAGCAAAGTTTCGCCACAATAAATTCACACTAAATTACTTCTCTTTTGTGTATTCAGGTGAAATTCACAGACATTGATCTGGAATACCACTCCAAATGCAATTATGACTACCTGCAGCTCTCCGACGGACCTGACGCCTCATTTCCGTTAATCCGAACTTACTGCGGGACATTGCCACCTCAGACATTTAAGTCGCAGTCAAACTCTGCACGCATTGTGTTTTCTACAGACTATGGAGTTAGTGGGTGGGGTTTCAATCTGACGTACACATTCTTCGTACAAGGTTGGAATCATTATAATAATGCTGCATTTTGCGTGTCCATTTACAAAAAGAGTTCTTAATCAAAATATGTTGTTGTTTTTTCAGATCAACCTAACTCACGATTTTACGTAATACCTTTTTATCTTTTATTTATATCTGAAAATTCATATGCACTGATCCGTTATATCGCGGTTCGCCGGATCAAAGGAACGCGATAACAATATCACTTTTAGGTCATTCATGTATTCAATTATGCATAAGCTTAGTTTTGCCATTTCAAAACCTATTCACCTACCTTTTTCTTGCATGCAGTGTTATATCCATATATTTAAAATTGTTCAAATACGTTATTATTACAGATGCGTTATTATTCAATTTTTGGAATCCGAAACGTATTACCGAATTTGGTTAATGTGATGTTTATAATTATATGTACACATAAACAGTTCTTCACTCGAAACGCGTGGGCTATACTTGACTACCGAATGAAACCTACACTTTGCAGTGCTTTATTAAAAAATATGATAAATTTTTTATCTAAACAAAAACTATTTTGCTGTATTTATTGCTACACTGTTCGCAGACTATTTGTGTTATTTGGCTTTTTTTTTTTCGTTAACCTTCTTTAGTTAGTTTATAAAAAATAATAAAAGTCGAAATAAAAAACCCTCTTTTTTCATTCAGTTTAGTAGCAATAGGTGAGTGAACAACTGCAAGGTGTAGGTTATATGTACGTTATATATATATATAATTATGCCGTATATTCATTTATTAATATAAACATGGTCATATTTTCTACATTATACAGAGTTCTATATTTTTTTAATTAAATCTCGACTTACACATACATTGACAGACATTGGGCTTAACGCTTTTCAAAATGATAAGTCATAATACGCTATAAAGATAAAATGTATAACGCATATTTCTAATGTAGAAAGTTTATTAGGGTTGAACACTTGTTCTATTTTGGATGCTTACAAGGTTGAATGTGTAATTTAGAATTTGAGAACTTGCATTGCAAATAATGCTACATTTATCAATACTATTTTGTACTAGTAGAACTTAATATAATATGCTTAAACCGGCCATTAAAGTCTTGTACAGACTATTGGCATGTGTTTTTTTTATAAGTATACATCTGATTGGCAAACATTGATTAATCTTTATTTTGAATACATTGTAGCTACTTTGCAAATTATTTTAACAATGATTCACCATCGTATATTTGATTTACTTTTATGCGGAAATCAAATAATCCGAATGGACAAACAAAATGTTTGTAACAAAAATATTCACTTACTGACAAAAGGTTTATGGTAGTTATTTAGAATGAAAATAAAAAGCCCATTTTGGTGTTGGTCATTATTTTGCTTCATGTAACTAGCGGAACAACTGATTTCCCTAAGATCAAACAAATATATTGGTGTTTACATTTAATTTCGACTGCCTTATCCCAAAATGCCGGTTTGTTAATCGCTCATATGGAAGAATCGCTTCGTTATGAACAATTTACGTCTTACAACCAAAATCTAGCTTCTTTTGGTATTTTGTCAACATACTGACAAGCAATTAACTTCCTTTAACGCTGAGTGATGCACGTATCACTAGAATAACTTTGCATTTTATGGACATGTAACTGGTCCGGCAAATGGCGACATCAGCACGAGCCTTGTACAGACCCATTATATCATCGCGAATCGTGGGATCCAAGCATCGTGTCTAATTTCATAAGATGATTTTATCAATGGTGGCCTGTGGAATGATAAAAAGCTCTTAATTATTGTTGTACGGAAATAATTGTTATTGTTTGTCTTACTACACAAGCGTTAAACATTAAGGAACTATCGACTTATGAATACATATCACGTGGTTGTTGTCAGACTTCCCAAGTTACCGCTTACAGAACCGCTACATCCCGGTTTGCCTGATCCAAGGATCGCGATAACGATATAACTTGTCAGGTCATTCATTTAGTTATACATGTATAACCTGTCCAGTCTATCAGAGGCACCTTAATTGCTGCTTTCGATGCAGTCTTGCCTTTATGGTTACGTGTTAAAATTGCTCGACAACTTAATTATATCCCATCGTAATAGTTTATGTGTGAGAACGAAATCACATATATAAAATGTCTAGCATTTACTTATAGCGTATCTTGGCCGAATGTAAGGGTCAGATAAAACTTCAAAGACTTAGAGATGAACATATCATATTGAACATAAAGATAAAAACGGATAGAAAGCTTCTCTATGCATAATGTATATGATCCGAATTTAAGTATGCGATAATTATGGCCTACGAACCAGGAACTGGTATAAAGTTTGTTCCTTTTTCGATAGCCTTCATTGCACTTTCAGATAATTTATTTTGTTAGATGTTGTGTCCTATATTTTGCTTGATTATGTTATATAGTTTTGTTCTGTCGCATTTTGCTGTATATTTGTTGACGATCGACTAAAAACAAGTATTATGAAGACAATAATAATGACCTGGCATTGTCCTATTTTTATATAAAGTATAATTAATCAAATAATACAACATATACATGAAAATCATGTTCGCTTCTTAAAAATGGAAAAGTTCTTTATTCTTTATTCTTTGTTTGTTTTACCTGTGTTTGCAAGTACGTTTAAAGAATCGCCCGATTAATAGAATAAAGGCAGACACAAATGAATGCTAGTATTTTGCTGCTTTACTTTTCAACACTTCAAAATCGAGTGCGAACCGATTTCTAAGTATTAACACCTATACCGCTAGGTCGAATGAAAGCTCGGATAATTTTATACGAAATTTTATTGACAAATGTGATTCAACAAAACCGTACCGAGATGCAATGTTATATATTTGTTTATTCGATATAATTTAATGTACTGCGGCATACAAATATAAAGGTATATTGTTTTTACTGGAGGGGCTGGGAGAACTCAGTGTTTAATTAATTATCATATATTAATACGTTTCTATTCGATAAAGATGCGTTCAACATAAAGAAGTTAAACAAAATGTTGAGTATAGCTTATTTTTAATCTTTTTGTTGAATGTCTATAAAAATGGTTATTGACATCACACTGTTCAACAAGTTATTAATACACAAAATCTCAAAATTCGTGTTTTTATCACCTACGCAAGGCTGTCACGTTCGATTGCGTTAATCGGGTATGTTGAAAATTTGAAGAATTTTATTCCATCTGAATTTTTTTTAATTGTCAAATTTATTATCAATGTCCATGTGAAAATGATTTTAAAATGTCAATGTCATATATTTAACGCACTTAGGTGTCACAAGTAAGCACATATTATTGTTCTACACTATTAACAACGCTTCTTCACACTTGAATAAAATCCAAACTTGTTTCTTTGATTGAAATAGAAACATTTGCAAGAGAGAAGTGTTCTTATTTTGCTTTAAACACTAAAACAGCTTTTTTACTAATCTGATATTAGATAAATCAAACCTTTGGACTTGTCTTTACTTGTGTACAGCACTTACTTTTCTTCTGGATAACTTATTTGTTGAATGTAATGGTAAAATATTTAAACAAATTATCGGGGTTTCTATGGGTACTTAATGTTCGTCACTTATAACTGATTTTTTATATTGTAATGAAAGCGATTTTATGTTAGAATTATCGACAGCTAAGCAATTACATTTGATTCGACGTTTTATCCTAACTAGTAGGTACATTGATGCCGTACTAAACTTAGATAACCCATACTTTGAACAATATATTCACAAAATAAACCCGAACGAACTAGTCTTTAAAAAATCGTGTCAATCCAATACATATGCTGCTTATTAAGACTTACATCTTACTATTAATAATAATATGATTAAGACAAGTTTATACGACAAACGGGGCGACTTTGAATATTGAAATTGTTAATTTTCCGTTCCTAGATGATAACATCCCTTACGGTCCATGTAATGGTATTTGCATTTCGCAGATGGTACGTTACGCCAAAGCGTGTTCATGTATTAAAGATTTAATGATTGTAATCGTATATTAACGACGAAATTGCTAAAACAAGTTTTTTTTGTATCATAAACTACGACGTAAATTCGCCAAATTTCACTCCATGTATGGTGATTTAATTTCAAAATAGAATGTTTCTTCAAAATGGCATTTAAATAATGGAATTTCCCACCCATCATTTTACTGAGATGTTTTGAAGCGTGTTCTCAAATTAAAATATCTTCAAGAAAATGTTTACATTTAACTTCAATTTCATTAACTCATTTTTATCAAAATGATATGATTTTGACGTACTTAAAAACACATGCTTGTTGGTTTTCGATTCACTATATCTCTATTCTCTTAAAAGTTGGATTTATTAATGGAATGGCCATTTTATACCTAGACCAATATTTTTGATTCTTAAATATTCAATAAGCATAGCTGTTTTTATTGATAATTCGATTTTACAATACTTCCCCTTTGAAAGTTTTTAATTTATTTTACAGTATTAACCCTTTAATTATATTGGATTTTTTGACGTCATCGTGTAATCGCTTCTAAATTACGTCATCCGATATACTTTCACTGTTTTTGGCTTCATGCATATGTCATCGGGTTAATATCGTTCAACTCTATTAATATTTCCTCTCTGACGGGCGTTCCATGTTATTATTAATTTTTTAGCAGTCAAATGAAAACCAAGCTATGTAATATGGATCTTTTACACCCATTATTGCTGCTTTTTCATGTCTTTGCACGACGATGATCTGAAATATTTACTATATGATGCTATATTCTTAAATCTTTTTTCTCAAAAAGTGGGCTATAGCTGACACTTGTTCGTTATTTTATTTCCACGTTCCTCAAAAAGTTGTAACTCTGTTGCTCTGGTCTCCTACTTTCCATTGAAAAATAAAATGGTTATTAAATTGAATGCGTTTTAATTTCCTTTTATTATTGTTTAATTTGAGTTGCAATGCTATGAGGTTGAATTTTATTTACACTTATATATGTATCATGAATATTGCTGAGCCAAGTGTGAGGTTCAGCGCTCGAAAACCCGTTTAAACCCCCAACGCTTTGCATTGACCGTTCCAAGGCGGTGAATCCAGCTTTATTCTTCTGTGTGTGTATTGTTTCGCATTGTGCTGTTTCGTACTGTTTTGGCAATGGTCACTTGCCTTAAATAAAGGACCAACTAATTGTTTATAATAAGAATACAATACTGCTCCAGCAGCTGGAGTTTTCACTTTTTTATATTCTGTATAAACAGTAATACTTTCTATGACGTAATTGCAAATGAAATACAAAACTGAAGAAGAAACGCTTGCTATATTAATACAGTGTTATTGTATCAACAATTTACATATAAATTAATCATAAGTTATTAAACTTTATTTTAAATTTTATGACGGGATCAGAAATTGCATTTTCAATACGTAATATTCACATTTTCTCACGGTTTTTAAAAAGCGCCAATAAACAATGATTATTATAATATAAATCAGACCAACAGTATAAATGTTTATTTTGAAATGAATATGGTCGCAAAATAAATTTAACTGAATTTTGTGAATGAAAAGAAAATAATATATACTATTTTTTAACTGTATTGTATTTTGAATCTATAAAATGTTCATTTAATTTTATTTTATTGTATTATATCACTCGCTTTACAGATTGTGGCGGGGTACTGACAGATCCGATTGGCGTTATCAAGAGCCCTAACTTCCCGTCCAGTTTCAGATACCACGAGCGATGTACTTGGGTGATCAACGCACCAGTGGGAGGCCGGATCAATGTGCATACTTTACATTTTAATTATTGAATCACCCAACAATATTCATATTAAAATAAAATGTGTGAAATTTAATGAGAAAAGCGGATCATATTCTCAAAACATTTTGCATGTAAAATTAATATTATGCTTTTCATTTTAATTACAATGTTATATCTTCATGTAAAAATAAAGTAAGTCAAACAAGCTACAATTTAGGTTTTACATGTACAATGTTTCACAACAATACATTTACACTTTATTACTTGCCTGTTGTGTTTTAGGTGAACTTTACAGACTTTGCCATGGAGTCCGACTCCGAATGCAAGTATGACTACCTGGAGTTCTTCAATGGACCTAACGCCTCCTTTCCGCCAATCGGAAAGTACTGCGGGACAGCGATCCCTAAGGGATTCCAGTCGCATTCTAAGTCTGTCGGCATTGTCTTTATCACAGACGGATACTTTATTAATAAGGGTTTCAACATGACTTACACATTCACACAAGGTGAGAATCATTATAAGAATGATACGTTGCGCGTCTATTAAAACACACTTTCTACATGTTCAAAATCAAATCTGCATTTCTTCAAAAAAATGAAACAACACCACTATCTTTCATTGCATTTATGTTTTTATATTTATTTCTTAAAGCCTCTTTAACGCTCAACATCAACGAAAATATCGTAAAGTAAAATAAAGTTAAACAATTAAAAATCCGTGTTCCTTATGGCAATTGCCGAAATTTCAACGTCACATGTGGTCTGGTAAAATATATGTTTGTTGATACAAAATTCTCGTTATGATTATTGCGTTCGTGTGTCGTATAAATAGATATATTCGCGGGAAATTAAAATGGAATAAATTGTGTCACAAAAAAATAACAACGAGCATTTTGTCTGTACACAAATCTGTGATTTAATACCACTAGCGTTAAAATTGTGGATATTGCTATCAGGAAGACTGATTGTTTAGGTGTTAACTTTATTTTACGAAATACTTTACGAAATGCTCGTTGATTTTGAGCGTTAAAGAGGCTTTACAAGAGATCCGTTATATTGCGGTTTGCGGGATCCATAGATAACACTTGCAATATATATCGTCTGGTCATTCATGCAGTTTTATATGCATACAAATAGTTTGGCCATCTTAAAAACGTATTAACCTACCTCTTTTGTTTAATCAACTGTTATATCCATATGCTAAGAATTGTTCATGTAAGATAATATTCCATGTCTTTTCAAAGCGTGTTATTGAACTATTGAAAGCCGACAAGCATTTCCAACTGTATTCAATGTGATATTAACAAAGTCTTCCTAAAGCGACGGCTTTGCAACCTTTGCTGAATGAAAACTTCGTGTTACAGAGAACGTTAGGATTTGCACGTTGGACATCATAACTTGTGATGCTTGTTTTTACGAAATGTGGCAATCATTTTCTCTAATTAAAATAAAAAGCGAAAGTTTGTGTTGCTTTGTCATTGCTACAATGGTTGAGAAAAGCCATTATTTATATGTGACAAAAACAGCGATAGTAAACACCGCCATGTGGAAATTATGAATTATGACTGCACGACCGCTGATTAGCTGATTAGATATTGGACCAGAATAGATAAACATCTAACATGATATAAAATTTAAAAACCAGGATGCTGTCAGGTATGGCCAGCGCACTTATGTAAAACTGTTAATGTTCGATGTTGGGAACGAATGGATATTGTATGTCGCACAACACTATGGTGATACCGTCACGAAGACAAAACTCATGAATTCATAAAACGATTTCTTGCCAGAACAGAACCATACTTTTTTATTCCCAGTTATACATCATTACAATATCAGGTATATATAGTATACATACAAATAAATAATAAGTGTGTACTTTTGTTTTCAGACTGCCCATATGTAATTAACAGCGTGAACTGTTCCAATCAATGTCATTGCCTTGTGGGCCCATGCGACAGTGTTACGGGTGCATGTGAAAATGGGGGCTGTAAAGATGGATGGAACGGAACAGCTTGTAATGAAAGTATGTTGCCAAACGATATTATTGAAACGAAAACACAAACAGGAAACACATATCTAATATATGTCAAGTTACGTCGACATATGTTACTATAGATATCTAACAAAACATTGACCTTTTTTTAAACGTGAAAGAAATATATAAATACATTAAGAGTGCGCAGCAACGTTATGATTGATTGGATTAATTGTTTAAGCATATAATGGGCTTCAGGTAAACGATGTAAATATCTAAGACCTCATATATCATGAAAGACCGCATTTACAAAAAACCCGCTAGCTCAAATAATACAGTAATATAGGAATAACGATTTTGAACATAAGTAAAACGGGCAATTGTTTAATATTTTTTGTAAAAAGAAATACATGTCACTCAAGTTAAACATTTGTCAAGTGTTGGTTTTCAGCCTGCCCGCTCGGAAGTTACAGTGTTAACTGTTCCAAGCAATGCCATTGCCGTTTTGGCCCATGTGACGGTGTTACGGGTGCATGTGGAAATGATGGCTGTAAAGAAGGATGGGCAGGAGAAGCGTGTAACGAAAGTAAGTTCTAAATTGCTATAATATTATAAAACAGACAAACAAACATAAAACAAACATCTCATACATGTAAATATCATAAGGTAGCGTTGGCATATAACAATACAGAAAACTAACGACATACGACCACTTTAGATTCATACATGTGCAAATATATGTTTGAACACACATATTATGTACAGTGATTTCGGGATTTATTTTGATTAAGTAATGAAGCGGATAAATAGAAATTTCATGCACAGTTTTAATTGCAATAAGGTAATTGCACATTACAGACCGTACACTTACAAAATTACACTTGCATAATAAATACTATTCAATTAAAACCACGATTGTAAAATTACTCAAAACTGAAAACTGGTTAAAAAGAATTTTTGATTGTAGGTTACATAGTTTTTCGCAGCATTTTCTCTAATAAGATGCTATATACATATGCAAATTAAGCGTTCACATTACTAAGTAAAAACTACATTATTTTTCTGCAATTCCTATCTGCAATCTGAATTACCGAGCATTATCAACCTTCTTAATAATTTGTAAAATAATAAGATGTTTGATACTAATTATAATATTTCCTGACACAGATGTGCATTCGACTTGATGTAAGTTATAAACAGACATGGTATGCTTCCAAGTTTGACCTTTTACCATAAAATCCAAGTAAATATCAAATATTCTTATCAACCAGAAGTTAAATATCCCAAAATATATTAAATGGTTAAACAAATATCATCGAGTCTGTTTTTCTCAAAACACTTCTCTTAGTTGACTTATTGAGGTTTTATAATCCAGCAAAAGATCATCGTCATCAAATCCAGGGCATATGTATTTTGAGATAAAAGAAGTCTGCCGTTATGCACTTAGATTACTTATAATTTTAATATAATATTTAATGTTATAATATTTCAAATATTTAAGGTTTTTTTAATATACAAATAAATAATTTTTTACTATAATAAGTATTTGACACCATTCAAATATATGCTTAACTAAATTATGTCAGAAGTGCGTAAGCTTACGAGGCAATGGAATTGTTAAAAATGATCTATTTTGAATCGTTTAAATATGCATCCGGACAGCTCTTAGTTTAATAGTGGAGATATGTTTGTGTTTACAAAGGCCGATCAGAATAATCTACGCCTAGTAAAATATTTCACTATTTCAATCAAATTTATATAAGCCTATTTAGCGCACACTAATACCGTTAAACGTCGTATATTGGTATCACAGTCGACATTATCATTTTCTCAAATCAGATTGTTCATCATTCTTTTCGATATTAACGCAAATGGCTCAAATGGCGACATCAGCACGAGCCCTGCACAGATCCTTTGCATCACGATTCGCGGGATCAAAGTATCGCCATTAAGATATAACTTGAAAAGTCATTTATGTAATTATATAATTATGCATAAACATAGTTTCGCCGTCTTAAACACGTACTTACCCACCTTTTTTGTAAAGTGTTACATGTTTTTTAAATTGTTAAAATAATTCATTATTTTATGTAAGACTATTTATGTTATGTGTGTTATTCAAATCCAAAGTGGATTGCCGAATTTCGTTTATATTTAAAAAAAATCTACCAACAAAGAAACAAATTTAGATGCAATCATGTAAATAATTTTTCCTGATAAAAAGCAGGCGTAACTTATGCTTCATGTACGACGTCGCAGCATCCTTACGAAAGGCGTGGACTTTAAAACTTGATTACTGAATAAAAAAATATTGGCGAGAAGAACGTTGTAGTCTTAACTATTGGTCATAGAATGTGTAGTGCATTTGCAAAAATATGGAAAACCTTTCTCTAAATTAAACCAAATCATTTATGTTGTTTTTATATGGCTACAATGGTTGATATAGGTCAGTTATTATCTGTGACATATTCAGGGATTGTATACAAGTCCATGTGGAAGGCGTTTATTTCAAAGACGGGGTTTTATCAAGTTTGGCCCGCGCAATGATGTAAAACCTTTTAACGTTTGATGTTTGGAAAGTACGGTTATTGATTTGCGCACTTCAAAAACGCGATGAAGTAACGTATTATCGAATCATTTATACATAACTCGTTGTTGTTATCAGACTATCCAAATCGACAGATACAGCTAACTGCGACGGATCCGTTACATCTCGGTTCGCAGGATCCAAGGATCGCGAATACGATATAACTTGGCAGGCCATTCATATAGTTATATATGCGTAAGCTTTTCATTCTATCAGAGGCATCTTGACCGCTGCTTCCGATGCAGTCTTGCGTTTATGGTAACGTGATGAGAACGAAGAGAGAGATGTAAGAATGCCTAGTATTCAGCTATTGCGTTGACTTGGCCGAAGGTTTGGGTCAGATAAAACTTCAAACACTGTGTCAGAGATGCATATAAAACATTGTGCATGACCATACCATACAAATAACGAATATAAAGCTTCGCTATTCTTCAGTCTATGATCCAATGGATTCCTAATCAGGAACTGGTAATAAGCGTGTTTCTTATTTGGAAGCCTTAATTCCATACAATCACTTGACGTTTTGTGTTCAGCTTTATCTGTTATACAGCTGTGTGCTGACACATTTCTACTGTATTTTATTTGACGATCAACACTAAAACAAGTATTATGAAGACGATACTAAATATAAAGTATAATTAACCAAAGTGCAATACATGTAGATGGAAATGATGTCATATGTAAGTTGGAAATTATAAATCTTTATTGCAATACGCTTCTCTTTCGTTTTGATAAACGACTTCCTTTATAGCGGTTGAATAAGAAATAATGAGCACATTCTTTATACCGTATTTCAGCCAAATAAGGATCTAAAATAGTTTTACTTAAATAATAAATTAGCAAAATAGGTTGCAACATTGCATATGATGGTTCGATATTAAAATATGTATCGCAAAACATTTCTTCTGATTTTACTAGACATTAATCAATAAAGAAAAAGGAACCAGTTACCTATTTTTTTATTCAATCCGAATAGGAAGTGGTCTTTCCGTTATTAGCGAAAAGTTAAATTAAACAAAGTGAACCGAATGTAAATTTAAATCGTTGTGAAAATTGTACATTAAAACTACTTATTGCAGTGCACACTTTATTATTTTTCATTAATGATTACTTAGTTCCGGCTTGCTAAAGAAACAGTACCCGATTCCATATTCCTTGTTCAATGCGAATAAACAACTGGAATCTTCTTACTTACACAAAATTTAAAACGAACACAGGAATATTACTTATCAATACAAATTAATGTGCGCGGCGTAGGTTGGATTTATTTATACAAAGATTTTATAATAACACTTCTTTCGCGGCTGAACAAGAAAACAAATCAGATTACTAACTTGGGCGTAAAACTAGTCATGCCCAAGACCATTGCCGTTTTATAAATACCATCTGAAGGACCCTATACGTCTGCCAAGGGTTATTGATGCCTGATATACCTTTGCCCTGCTCGAACAAGAACACGCATATTCGCTGTTACAACACGAAACAAAAACACGCTATTAACACGGTCTTTAAATCGAAAATATATAAACACGGTCTTTGAAACGAAAGAAAATCAGATTGCTATATTGGGCGTAGAACTTGTCATGCCCAAGACCATTGCCATTTTGTAGATACCATAGGAAGGACCCGATACGTCTGCCAAGGGTTATTGATGCCTGATATACCTTTGCCCTGCGCGAAAAAGAAAACGCATTTTCGCTGTTTCAACATGAAACAAAAACACGCTATTTCGATTTGCAAATTAGGTCTTTGAATCGAAAAAATATTAAGGCTTCTCGATAAAGATTTCCAGTAAACAAGGGCCACAGGGGCCGCTGCTCCGTGTGCAGTCGCGTCTTTATTTTGACAACAGCGACGTCCTATGGACGTCAGCGATGTCAAAATTTATGTGAATGTCTAAAAATATACCGTTGGTCTGCACGAGCGAAACAATTATTTGCATTCGTTAAAAATACAGAGCGCAACAGTTGCGCTAACTTCGGCGTATTCCTAGTTACTGGTTATTCAAACCGAATAAGGAACTGATATTTTCTTTAATCAAAAATAAATTAAAATAAACCAAATAGTACTTTGTTCAATTAAAATCTTTGCATATGTAGGACATTAAAACCATTGCCATCCATTCGTGTTATCTTCTTATTGAAACCAAGTTCCTCTTTTGTCTTCGCCAAAGGAAAGGGTCAGATAAAACTAATAAATGGTTTCACATATAACAATAAAACAATAATACTACGAACAAATAATACGAATATTAAGCCTCTCTATGCCTATTATAATAATTTCTAAAAGTATCCGAAAGGTCCCAAGGTTCTTCTAGCACACTTGAAGGTTTTATCAAATTGCCTCTATAGTTTTCATTTATTTTTTAATAAATGCAAACTATGTGCTCAAACGCACACAACTAATGTGTTTTCTTAATTTATTGCATAGGTCGAAAATGCGTTTTCTTGTTCTTTCAGACAAATGGTTTATCCGGCGACTTTTAACCTTGACAAAACATCAAGGGTCGCCATAACCGACAAAAGGTCCCCGGTCTCGATGGTGACCAGCCCTACGCCGAAGTTAGCTCAATATGTTCCTATTCCTTATTCAATCGCCAAAAAGATCTTGGTTTTCATTTTACACTGAGAAATCGAACAATGTTGGAATAATATTTTTAATATCCAAATTACATTTAATATGTATTATTTAAATTTACATTTAAGTAATGAATACCGGTTCTTTATTCGGTTTGAAAAAGCAAAAGGGAACCTTCTTCAATCGCGAAACAAATGAATACTGTTATAATTAAATAAAACCCTGGAAAATGTAATGCACATATAATGTTACATAAAAAACGTAAACACAATTTGTCGTTATACATATATTGAATGTATTCGAATTGCTTGGATTACACCTAAGTTTGTGAATAAGATGCATCTTACATATTAATTGGGTACCATTAGGTGATATAGTTACATAGCAACATTTGCTTATTTGTTTGAATGTTGAACAGGGAACTGGTTCCTTATTCTTTAATTAATTCATGAATCAAAACAAAGTTTGTTTTGTTTTGATTTTCTTTAGACTTCTTAGTATTATGTAATTGTAAAGCGTTTATAAAAATTGTTGAGCTTAAATAAGCAATTAGGAACACGGAAAATGGAACCAACTTACTCTCTACTTATATGAATCGAATTCCACTAAAACCGCTATGTCAAATATTGCAGTAATAACTGTTTCTAAAAAGAGGTTCTAGATGGAAAATAGTATGGTATATAAATATCTATCACACTTTTGTTGCACATGCATACTATCTATTCAAATTCAAACTATACTCTATAATGAATAAATTAAACATCTTTACACACACACATACAACCAACCCGAGATGGTTGAATCGGTTAATTGATATCTAAACATATTTAAGTTTTATTCTTATTTTATTATCTGCGTTTGTACTTTCACTGTGAGTTTGTTTGTTTTTTGCACACTCTGACAAAAATAAGATTTATTTCAGCAAGTTTTCATAATGATTATCTAGAATAGTATTGTGGCATGAGTACAAAATATTTTTTCCTTGATCAACATAATCAAAATAGGGAACACCACATTTTACTGAAGATACCTTTCGCTTTGTTTGGACATCTTTGTACCAGATCATTTTGCTTCTAATGTGCGTACTGTTATAGTGCGCACTACATAATACTTTGGCGCTTAACAATATAATATATTGTTCTGCAAATAATCAAGCAATTAGCGGGCTTACTATTATGTAGTAACCCAATAAAATCACTTTGTTTGTGTGTTCGTTTCACGATGTATTCGCCAATAAGTTTGAATTATTTCGCCCGATTAATTAAATGACGGCCGAAAAAAGGATGCTAGTGCATTGCTTCTATACTAATAAAAACTGCAAAATTGAGTGCAACAGGATTTCTGAGCATTCACATCTATAATGCTAGGTGAGTGTTTTGCTTTCACCATTTGTTTATGAAGATTTCATTCACATGCTATTCACCAAAATCGTACCGCGATACAAAATATATTATATTTTTTTTTATATTGAATATTTCAATGTACCGCGATATACCAATATATCGGTATATTATTGCACAACTTATACAACACTCATGAACTTGCGATGTGCATCGTAACAACAAAATTGAATTGAAACTTAGTTATAAGGGTTATTTCAACATAAAGCAGTTAAATAAAATGTTGTGTATAAAATATGTTTCTGTTTTAAGCGTATTTGTATTGATATCGACATCAAACAATTCAACAAGCAATAAATTAAAACAAGAGTAGCGTTTATGAAACACTTCACCCCTTCTGCACTTTGAAGTCACAAAGCAGCTTAATTCGAAATTAAATCATCAAGACGACGTAACGGTCCATTGATATTTGACACAGTTACGGGCCTTGGGCAATATATGAAAGCGTTTTTGAAAAAAATCCGAAAGTGTTATTTTAGATAACATTCCTAAGTCAAAGGCCCCTAACTCCGCCAAATTTCAATGGACCAGAACGAAACGCACACTTCATCTGTAAGTCATGAAGGTAGACTCCGCACCAACTATGAGGTCAATATATGAAAGGGTTTATGAATAAACTACGTACAATGGAATGCCGAATTGACAGACGGATAGACAACCGAAAGACAGACGGACGTACAGTCCGACTGCTCTTCGCCACCCTAACGGGTCACAAAAAGATGCAAGATTCATGTTTGCTTTCTCGCAAGGTTCATGATTTTTTTCTTAAGAGTTTTGTTTGTTTTCTCAACTACGCTGTTACATTTGTTTGTGTAAATCGGGTGTGTGACCATTTTTTTACACATTATTCTTTGTTAATTTTAAAATTCAAATATATAATCAATATCCATGTCATACTTTGTTTTTGAAACGTCTGTAAAAGATAATTAAATTAATTTATTAACAGTGTTTATGTCTATGACGTAATTGAAATTGAAATACAAATGTACACAACACCCTCCCTTAAGTAACACACTGTTCTTTTCACAACGATTTACATATTACTTTAACGTGATTTATTTAACATACTTAAACTTAAACAAAATATGACGGGGCCAGCAATCGCATTTGTATAATTAATGTCCTCTTTTTAAAAGCGCTGCTAAACAGGGATTATACAAAAAACAAATCAGACAAACGGCATAAATAGGTATTTTAATAACTGCTATGTCTGCACAATACATTTAACAGAATTGTGTGAATGAAAAAATAACGACAGTCGTAAAACTACATTTTTACTTTGAATCTTCAAAAAGCTTAATCAATGTGGTATTTCAACATTGTATATCACTTGCATTTACAGAGTGTGGCGGGGTCCTGACAGATTCGTTTGGCGTCATCACGAGCCCCAACTTCCCGTCAAATTACCCAAACGAAGTTAAATGTACCTGGGTCATCAACGCACCAGAGGGCTACGTGATCAATGTTCATACTTGACATTTTTATTATGGTTCAATCAACTGACAAAATGATACTTGTTTACATTTCTGTATGGCATTTAATAGGAAAAGCGGATAATATTCAAATAACATTTGAAAATTAAAACTGATTTAATATTTATAATTTTTATTACAGTGTTACATTTACAGGCAATAATTAAAACTATGTAATCCAAGCCACAATGTGTATTACATACACGAAGTTTCACCACAATAAGTTGCCACTTAATTATTTGTCTTTTGTGTTTACAGGTTAATTTTACAGAATTTGAGCTGGAAATTAGTCCGAACTACCACGATCGGTACTATTGCGATTATGACTACATTGCGCTCCTCCAAGGACCTAACACCTCCTCTCCGTCTATCGTGACATTCTGCGGGACAGAGACACCGACTGCATTTAATTCGCAGTCGAACTCTGCCAGTATTATCTTCTCCACAGACTCCGGCGTTACAGCGAGGGGTTTCAATCTGACGTATACATTCTCTGTGCAAGGTAGGACTCATTAAAAGAAAGCACCCTTTTGCGTGTTGATTAAAACAAATGTTCTAAATCAAAATCTATTTCGGATCTATAAAACCGGCGGGCTTTCTTTTATTACCTATATTTTTTGATATTCATTTCTGAAAATGCATATGCAATCAAAATTTATCAGGTACACATTTCTGGTTAGTGTGAAAAAGTAAATCTAAACATAAACAGTTCTTTAGAATTTCATGTAAATAATTTATCCTGATTGACAGAAGTCGAAAATGATGCTTCATTTATTTATGTCATAATGTCGTTTATTCATTCATCAATGTAAACATGTTCCTATTTTCTACAATAAACAGAGCTTAGTAGTGATGTTATACTAGTTTGAAAATTAAAATAACGTGTGAAAATATGTGTGTCAGAAGCACATGAACTTTCAGCTGTAAACCTAAGTCATCTTTTTGACGTTAAGTAATACTGTGCAGCTCCTTTTTTAAAAAACAACAGTCACATCGACGGATCATGGTTATTACAAATAGCATAACTGCTGTAAATCGCCTTCATTTATATTTACGTAACCAAAGTATTTGACATGTAGTGGTTAGCTTTTCTAACAAGAAACATTACATTACTGCCCTCTGATTTAACATTTACCAAACAGCGCCCCAAATTGTCATATTGTTTGAGTGTTCCTATTTTTTTAAAATAGCAAATACACATTACTTTTTTTATCAAGTTCTACTAAAACCAAGAAAACTGAATTCTTAAATACCATTCAATAATGTAACAGGGTCGTATGGACTTGTTCATGTTCTGCTACTGACAAAATAGAAAACTCTATGATCCTGGACATCGATTGGTGTTATAAAATTCATAAATATCAATACAATATCGCATTTATCAACGAATCCTACATGTAAGCAACAAAACCGGAGTCATTGCAATGCATACTAAGAATGGGTATATTACTGTCTTTGAAAACATATTTACGATTAACGTTTTGCTTGTATTGCAACGTGTTTGTGTTAAAAAACAACGAAAAGCTAAACAAGTGTTAAAAGATGCTGTGGTATTTATACTTATGATAAATACCGTAATTAAAATAATACAAATATTGCATTGTCGATCGATTACGGGTTTGCAATATGTGTAACGTCCATTGAGTTTACGACTTATATCACGGGCTTGAAAAATACCACTCCGTATAGTTAAAATTACTTATATAATTATGCATTGGCACTTTATTAAAATTAATTGCACATGCTCTATTTTGTTCTAAAAGTTACACCAACGCTCTCGTTTACCGACGGGTTCAAAGATAAGCATTTGAAATACCGATCCTCTTGTCCTGCAATTAATGGAATAAAATTGAAATCTTCGACCGACAAATATATTGTTTTGTCGTCAGTCGTGGTCTTGCAACTTCAATTGTTTATATAACTTTATGGATGCATTACGTTTGGGGTGTTTAGTTATTTCACAGTTATCTTTCTTTGATGAATCTGTGCTTTTTACCGGTTTACATGGTTATTTACCCAATAACGCAAATGCAATTGTTCATTTACCTAAGGCATTCATTACCTAAGGCATTCATTTGCCAGGTTTTATGACCTTAATACGGTCATGAAAATGCATGTTGGAAGTAACACCAGATAAGCGAAATCAGGGAACACATCTGGCAAAAAATAGCGATGTAAAATGTTCTGTTCAAAACTTTTGGGCAATTAATTATTTGACGAAAATCCGAAAAAACTGGATTCACGAAAAATTATTTTGTTGAGCCAATATGGGGTTGTACAAAATTTTAGTGTCCAAAAACTTCGAGTAAATGCGGTACATAAAATTCGGGTCAATCGATGTTTCCATTATTTTACATCATGAAACATTCATTTACAGATTTCATTTATTTGGGTTGTTATGAGGATAACAGCCGCTTTTACACTCATGCCATTTCTACTACGAACGCCCCAGCCGAGTGTTCAAGAAGCTGCATGGACATGAAGTTTTTCGGAGTTACGGTTTGTTGCAGATTTAATGTAGCACACGTATAGCGTAGACGTTTATTCCACACAAAGGTATAACATGATATAAATATCATCCTTAGCTAGGGAAAATAAACATAAGGCTTAATTCCTAAATTGTTGGTTTAAATTTTGTGTTAACTTTTTTATTATGTTTGTGATTGTATGAAGTATAACATACGAGAGGCGCCCGCAGAATATTTCAACAAAATTTGAATACACGTTTAGACAGTACGGTGTGAAAAAAGCATGTGCCAATTGCTTTTACGCTATCTTTTTCATATATAATTTTGATGTTTAAATATGTATATTCGTCATTTATAGCATGGTGCGTCGAAAAGAAGGGATACACTTGAAGGGGTAGTTGTGGGGCTTTTTAAGACTAAACAGCGTATGGGGTTATTCAAAATGAGTTAAAAGCAATGTGGTATTCGATTTCCTAATTTTCCATGAAGAACGTTCGTGATAATATAGGATATCAAATCCAAAATATCAATAATGGCCTTCCAATTCCAAAGTTTAGACATCATCTAAATGAGGACAAATCGGACGTCATCAGAAAAATCAATCGCATGATCTCCGAAGCTATTCTGCCCGCCCTACGTGAGATGTCTCCCATACCAGGCATTTCTAAATGTGCTGTATGAAACATTATCACCAAAAAATAGTAAAAGCTAAACAAAGAAAAATATGAACATCATCAGCTTAATATGGCGAAAATTAATAAAAGCAGCGCTAGATCATGACACTTATATAAAACGTTCAGAGATCGAATATTGAAGAACTGTGTTACTTCTTATAAGAAATTGTTATATTTAGGTGGGTCGAATGGGCAAAAGTTTGCAACATAAGAAAAGGGGAAACATTTCGCGACAAACTTACGACCGTTAAGCGGGGCTCTTTCGGCAATAGTTTCGTGGCAAGAGCTTGTCCACTTTATAGAAGAAAATCCGAGAATCGGTTTTTCAACCAACGAACTAAATTTAATTGCAAGTTGTACATCAATAATATATTAAATCCAAATCCTCGAAATGACGTTATGAAACTGTTTTCAGAATGTCGTAAGTCAATGATTTTCCATCATGACATGGCCCAAACAAACAAATTTAAACATACCTTCCAGTTTCTTAAGAAGGGGAAAGTGAACTGTATTGACTATGATGTTCGGGTGCCGAAGTCTCCGGATGCTGGGCAAGTGGACTTTGGTATAGGAAAATCCTTAAACACTGTCGACAAAATCGCACTGATGACTGTGATATAGCTCTTAAAAGAATCTTGAATGGTGGCAAAAAAAGGTGTAAACTTATTTTCGCATGTCATTGAATCCATATTGAATACTTACGTCAATAAAGGTACCGTTTCATTTCTGTCACGTATTGTGTTCAATAATTATCTAGGCGCCTCTCGTATTTCACCTTGATAATGGATTCAATCTGCAGAAATATGTAATCTAGGCGTGCAGACATTCAATAAATGAAATTGGAAAAGTTGAGATCCCTTTGAACAATATAATAATTTGTTTATGATTTCAATTAGTGGAGAGAGTATTGCAAGTGTGGTAAAACGCTTCTTAATGCAACCCAAACGCCAGAGTCAGAGTGTGATACTATTTGTCCGGACAGAAGTCAGATTTGTGGCAGCTTTAAAAGGATTAACATCTACAGACATTGGGGTACATGTTCTGTTTTGCACTAGATATTTTAGAACGTAATACGCGTTTAATCACTTGAGGAAATGCACACGCCTTTCAAACGAATATGTCATACTACGCTATTAAAATAGCATGTACTACGTTTTTCTGATTTTGACAGTTTATCATTGCTTAACACTTGTTCAGTTTTTTATGCGTACCAATTTACATTTTTAACAGGCGTTTTGAGAAGGTGAATTGCAAATAATGCTTTATTTATTAATAATATTTTTACTATGTGGAACTTAATAACGTATCCTCAAACCGGCTGTGAAAGTATTTCACCTTTTAAATAATCTTGAAATGTGTTTATTATCCTCAGTATCAATTAAAATGACAAACATGGATACATCTTTATTTTTATTAGATTAAGCTAAGTTGCAAATGATTGCACAATGATCCACCGCAGTATACGTTATTTGCTATTAGTAGAAATCAACTAATCCCTAGGTTCAAACAACATTTATGTCGCATAAATATCCGCGTACTAAAACAAGTTAAAGGTAATTATTTAGAACAAAAATAAATTGCAACTTTGTTGTCGTTCATTTTTAATGTTTACCTTATAAAACTGACGTATATGTTTTACTAAGGTCAAGTTTTCTTTTGATGTTCACATTGTATTTCTAATGCCTTTCATCAAAATGCCACTTTGTCAATGGGCCTAAATAAGAATCGCTTGATGATGAATAATTTAATTTAAACGCGACCATAGAGGAGAAAATGCTAACTCCTAAAAGCAAAATACAGTTTGTACGGGTTACGGGGACAGCAAATATCTATTTTTGGTATTTTGTTAAATTATTATATACCGACAAGCAACGAACGTACTTTCACGCTGATTGTTAATTGCACGTATCCTTAGAATAACCTCACATTTTATGGACAACTTCTCCGGTGATTGCATATAACACGCGCGTATTTAAAATTGTGACATAACTATTCGGGTCCATTATCATTCGGTCCTGCCTTACTACGTTGGAAACTATTATGTCTACCACAAGCATAGCAAAAGTTTCGGGAAAGATTATTAATTCATGTAATATTGGTTACCCAACCACTCCAAAGGTTAGACGTATATTCTGTTGATCGCAAAATAAAATAAATAAGCATCTTAAAGAATCAATAAAAGATACCAAGTTGCGTTATTCCTATAAAATACAATTGATGTATTGGAAACCTTTAACAAACATGAACATAAATGATACATATCGAACTAGTTTCGTGGTATTATGGGAATGTGTTGCAAAATCTCTGAGTTGCACTCATTGTGTTCATACACTTACTATCAAATCATGAACACACCACACGTTTTCGTTGTCAGATTGCCCAGTCGGAAATTACAGCATTAACTGTGACAAGCAATGCTACTGCCGTGTAGGCCCATGCCACAAGGTTACGGGTGCATGTGGTAAAGATGGCTGTAAAGACGGATGGAAAGGAATAGCGTGTAATGAAAGTAAGTTTTCAATTTATATCATTAAAACATACACGCACAAATCAAACAAATATCTCATATATAAAAATAAGGTATGTAGCGCCTGTATATCATGCACTTAAATATGTCAACAGAAAGACCATTTTAGACTAACACGTGCAAATATATATATATATATATATATATATATATATATATATATATATATATATATATATATATATATATGTATATTTATATATATATATATATTAACCTATGACAGCGTCCGCATATTATACTTTAAAATCTGTGAACATAGAGACCATGTTTGATTCATACATGTGCAAATACATTTACGAACACGGACATAATATACATCAGTATCAGTATAGATTTGGATTAATCGTTTGTTAATTTAATTCACATAAAATGTAATACACATGAACAGTGTTAATTTCTATTAATTTATTGCATACGGAAGACAAAACGTACAAAGAAACGCTTGCTAAAGTTAAACGATGATGTAATTGGACACACGATTTATTTGCAATTTACTCTATTTACCGTTATGTTTTCATTTTTGCTAATCATGTTACAAGACTTTCCACGTATTTTTTTCAGGCTGTGTTGCAGATTATTTTCCTTTTTTTATCCAAGACTGAATTATTGGATTTTTCTTTTTAACCTGACACATCGTAGTTGTTTCCTTGTTTTAATAATAATAACACATTCTATTTGTTTAAATCTATTTATTTTTCCAATCGTTTCAAATATTATTAATCCATTAATATCATAGAAAAACAAATGACTCGTTAACAGCGTGGTAAACCGCCTGTATATACCATCACTGTCTCCGCCACAATTGGTGTATCAAAACAGCAACAAAACAGTAACACTGAATATACTCCGCTACATATTAAGACGTAATATAGGCGGGAAAATACATTCTCCGCCAAAACTTAATAATTGCTTTTGATAAATTAATATACTCCGCCGTAACAAAAGGCAAATGCCCGTGGAAAACATGTAAGGATAACAAAAATCGTGAAAAACGTTGTTCCTACAAAGTAATGACACAAAAGAAACGTAAAAAAATAAACAAAACCGCAATACAGTAATAATTCTCGTGTTCTTCACGACACTCCCGGCCGAAATGTCAATAGTGCGTAACATTTTGCCAACTGTCATATTGAATTTCAAAATCTTCATGAATATTATCTCTCACGTGGAACTCAGTCTGTTTGAAAATGACAGAATAAAAACGTTCTACTTTTGTAACGTTGTCTGTAGCTACGGCGATGGCTCCAGTCGTTGAACTGTCATCTAGAATACATGGCGATTCTGGCACAAACTCGTCATCTGTGTTGACGTCATTCATTGCTGCACTGCTTGCGTCAGATATAGTTATTGGAGACAGCGCGTTGATGCCATGGTTAATGATGACGTCATCAATGTGTGAGATATCATCCGAAGGCTCTGCTACCAGAGACAACCCGTCGACGTCCTGGTTAATGATGATGTCATCAATTTGTGAGATATTGTCCGATGGCTCTGTACCTTTATCACTGGCCCCACACTCCAGGATAATGTCCGTATAGTCACTGTCAAATGACAGGACTTGGTTTGATGACCACATATTCTGTCACACATTCATCACTATTGTGTGACACTATCAGCAAGTTCAATAGAATCCAATTCGTTTAATTGGTCCAGTAAGTCAAACACACTATCATCACTAGATACATCGCTATATCCATCGTCTCTCTTCTTGTTATCGTTGTATTGAGATTTGCTGGAAGTTTGTATTGCTTTTTCGAATGCCCGGACTTTTATTATTTTATGACTATTTTGAAGATGTTTAGAAAGGTAACTCCGTCTAATAAATTTCGACGAACAGCCTTCTTCCGTACAATTCTAATAACGTAACTGTGTGTGCTTTTCCTTGTAATGTCTCGTTAAATTCCTTTTATGGGAATTTACTTTTCCACATACGTCGCAGAAATGTACCATCGTGTTTAGATATATACGTCCGACACATACGAAATTGAAGTTCGAAATGGCTTTCTGCATTATAATGTTATATTCTGCATTTTAACTCTACATTTTACACGAGGAAATCAACCACACACAAAAATACGACTATTTTATTAGCTATGCTCCGCCGTAAGGTAGACGCTTTCCTCGAGGATGCACGATTTTTAACTTCTTTTCATGTCCGCACTTGATAATATACGTATACTCCGTTGAACAATTTAGTTTGGTCGCACAAAATGCACGAGTTGAATTGAAATTTATAATTTTATTCATGTTGTTTGGAGCGCTCCGCTAGAGTTTAAAATGAAATAACGTAATTAAGTGATTACACGACTATTGCTATAAAGTAAATATTTTATATTGTCTATTCACTCTGAGTCAATATCTAGAATAAATAACTGTTTTATTTTATTTTTAGCAACGTTGGCAGCCTGTCGCATTGGACGTACTGGAATATTTGTCACTTGTTCACATGGTTTTAAAATGTGTTGGTCAGTTGTTCTGTCATTTGTAACCTCGATTGGATAAAGAAGATTTAATAGTCGTTTGATATTTCGTCCAGACGGTACTAAAACTTCTGCAGAACGTACATGCTTATCATTGCTTTTGATTAATGACTGGATGCCAACATCCTCTTGGCAGATTGTCTCTAATCAGTACAATATCACCCACACTCGGTGTATATATTGACTGAACACGACTTGTTTTCAGTTTGCTTTGAGTTCTTTCTCGAAGACTGGTTAAATAATCTTCGCGCAACAATTTCCAAAACGTATTTAATTGTTTTTGTCCATTTTCCCACGTTTTTAATAGGCGATCTACCGAACTTTCGTATGGATTGAAACTTTGATCTCGTTGACATGAGTCATTTTCTGGGATTCCTGTTTTTGAATTCAAAGTAAGAAAACAATTTGGTGTTAACGTAACGCTTGAATTAATATCTTCGCTGACGTACAAAAAAAAAACAGAGGTCTTGAATTCAAAACCGCTTCTACCTCTTTCAGATAAGTTAGCAATTCAACATACGTCAACATCTTTTTTCCTATCGCTTTGCGCAAGGCACTTTTAGTTATTCCTACTAAACGTTCGTAAAAACCGCCCATCCATGGAGCCAAATCTATAATGAATACCCATTTTATGTTTGAATAATAATAATTCAATACTTCTCCAGCAGCTGGAGTTTCACTTCTTTATATTGAACAAGAAACATAATTTTCCACATCGTCACTCTGCAAGATACGTTTCCAAATCACGTTCATTGTTTCACTGGATAGTTTAAATTGAGAGGCATTGTCGCTTATGATTTCTTTAGGAGTTCCGCGAACTGCAATAAAACGCCGGAGACCTAACAGGAACTCTTGTGATGTCATGTCTTCCATAATCGCCAAATGTACAGCTCGCGTTACTAAGCATGTAAATAAACATACTCACACTTTTTGCGATCGATCGACACATTTTATGTACATGGGACCGAAATAATCCAAACCAACACGGGTGAAAGGACTTGCTTCATGTACACGTCCTTTTGGAAAAGGAGCCATAGGAGGCATCTTATATGCTCCTCCTTCGTAGCGTCGGCAAATCAAACATTTTTTTCAAAACCTCTCTCACAATTGCACGGCCACTAGGTATTTAAAAACGTTGACGAATCTCACACAAGGTTTGTGATACACCACAATGAAGTAGCTTTTCGTGCGTCCGTTCTTTTATTAAAAGAGTAAATTTGTCATGTTTTGGAAGTTATATTGGTAACTTGGTTGCTGCACTAAGGTTAGCGTTTTCTAGCCGATCTTTGCAGCGAAGAAGACCTACTTCATCAATGTAAACTCCGAGCTGCTTCTGCAATTTATTCCGCTTATTGTTGTTATGTATATCATAGAACTCTTCTGTAAAATTCTTCTTTTGAATTTGTGTCAACCACATTGTTTCTGATTGTTTAATTTCTTCACTTGTAATAGGTGCATTGTCAATTGGAACTCTTTTTAATTTTTTGATGAAACGCAATGCTAGTGATGTTATTCGTAATAACTTGTTGATTGATGAAAATCATTCAATGTTATTGCCTAACGGATTGTCACCCTCTTGTGGTACGATATAGTCAATGCATTGAATTTCGCTTTTGTCCGTTTTATTGAAATCTTGTTCTTCGTCATACGAATCGATGTCAATCTGGCCATTTGACCAATCTTGTTTTGGATTTTGTAGCCACTTTGGACCATTCCACCACATTGCATTATTTTTCAGTCTCTCAACCAATGATCCCCGACTTGCAACATCGGCTGGATTGTCGTTACTTGCAACATATCTAAACTCTAAATATGTATATTCTCTGAGTTCTTTTACTCTATTTTTTACGAATGTTGGTAGTTTCTTGTCCGAATCTATCCATTTCAATGTACACTGAGAATCTGACCACAAATACATGTATTGTATATTTGTAAACATGTTTGTTTTTACGAATTGGAGACAACGTACTCCAATTAAAATCGCCATCAGCTCTAGCTTTGGAATTGTCAGTTGTTTGATTTGACAAATTCTTGTTTTGGAAAACACAACATCCACCTTAACACCATTATATCCATTACTTTCGTGTAGGTATATCACACAAGCATACGCGTTGACGGAGGCGTCACAAAAGCAAATAATGTTCGCGTAACTGATTCACATATGTCTAACAGTCCAACGTAACGCGGCACTTCAATTTGGTGAATATGTTCAATGTCTGATTCTAATGACTTCCATATGCGTTCGTCTTCTGCATCCAACCATTGATCCCAATCATTATGTTTTTTCCACAAGTGTTGGAGAAATACTTTACCCTGCACTGTCACTGATGAAAATAGACCTAACGGACCAAACACAGAGGCTATTTGTTTTATGACGTTCCTTTTGGTGATTGCGCTTGTTTTATGACCCTTGACGTTTGTGCAAATTGATAGTGTGTCCGTTTCAACATTCCATACATGACCAGGAACTTTTTCAGTTGATCTTTTGGTTAAATCTTCACATTGCATGTAATTGTTTACAGCTTCACTATTTGAAATCCATGATCGAAGGTACATTGACGCTTCGTTAAACATGTGTCTTGCTTGGTCATACAGTTTCATCACGCCCTCCTCAGAATCACTTCCGGTTATTAGATTATCGACGTATATATCACGCTGTAATTTGTTGGCTATTTCGCCTTTGTATGATTCTAAATGGCATTTGAGCGTAGCTCCTAATAGAAATGGGGAAGATATGATGCCAAATGGAACACGGCAAAACCGATATTCCTGTATATTGTCACAGCTCACGATCGGGTTTCTTGGGTCTTTTAGCCACATAAAACGAGTGACATCTCGATGATCTTTTCTAAGTCCTATTTGCAGAAATGCTTTCTCGATATCTGCTACAACGGCTATTTTATGAAGACGGAATCTCAGTAGAATGCTGCACACATCGTTTAATAAAACTGGACCTCTATATAAGCACTCGTTTAAAGACTTATTGTTTGAACTAGTTTTGGCAGAGACGTCGTATACAATTCGCAATTTCGTTGATTTCTGAGGTGACAATACTGGGTGAGGTGGTATATAGTGTTTCACACTGTCCTTAACTTCATTAGTTACTGGCTCAATTATACCGTTCTTGAGTTGTTCTTGAATTAAATTATTATAGTTTTCCATCGTATGTTATTTACAGTGAGTTTGTGGATTAATTTTGATTAAAGTATTTAAGTGGATACATGGGCATTACTTGCACAATTTAAATTGTTATACGGTAATTTACAGTAGTACACTTACAAAACCAAGTTAGCTAAATTAATAAAATTCCATTTAAACAACGTTTTTTAAATTACGCAAAACTAGACAATTGTAAAGTTTTTTATTGTAAAACGACATACATTTTTCACTGGTTACAGCCTTCTTGAAGCATTTTTCTCCAAAGATGCTATATAAATATGAAATAAAGCGTTCACGCGTGCATAATAATATGTGTTAAATGGTTACAGCATGCATCCAATGAAATTTGAGACTACCTGCCCCTGTATATATCATTGCCTCGACCATACCATCTGCTTCCATCGTGATGATAATTGTCGCAATAATCAATGCTTATCTTGATTAATGCAACTGCACCGTTGTTAAGTTACTGTATGTTACTGATTAAATACAGTCGTGCCCGGTACTCCTAGGCGTCTAAAAGTTTGCCATGTTTGGACACTGCACATTATTTCCTTACATTTACTTTTGTCATTCTTTGCATCGATCGATGTGATGTTATTTCATTATAAACGGCATTATTTATTAGCAATTATTTGTATTTGCAATCTGAGTTTCCAATATATATGTGTGTGTGTGTGTGTGTGTGTGTGTGTGTGTGTGTGTGTGTGTGTGTGTGTGTGTGTGTGTGTGTGTGTGTGTGTGTGTGTGTGTGTGTGTGTGTGTGTGTGTGTGTGTGTGTGTGTGTGTGTGTGTGTGTGTGTGTGTGTGTGTGTGTGTGTGTGTGTGTGTGTGTGTGGTGTGTGTGTGTGTGTGTGTGTGTGTGTGTGTGTGTGTGTGTGTGTGTGTGTGTGTGTGTGTGTGTGTGTGTGTGTGTGTGTGTGTGTGTGTGTGTGTGTGTGTGTGTGTGTGTGTGTGTGTGTGTGTGTGTGTGTGTGTGTGTGTGTGTGTGTGTGTGTGTGTGTGTGTGTGTTTGTGTGTGTGTGTACGTGTGTGTGTGTGTGTGTGTGTGTGTGTGTGTGTACGTGTGTGTGTACGTGTGTGTGTACGTGTGTGTGTACGTGTGTGTGTACGTGTGTGTGTGTGTGTGTACGTGTGTGTGTACGTGTGTTTGTGTGTGTGTACGTGTGTGTGTACGTGTGTGTGTGTGTGTGTGTGTGTGCGTGCGTGCGTGCGTGCGTGCGTGTGTGTGTGTGTTTGTTTTTACAAACGTCGATTAGAAATATATATACCCAGTATAATATAACATTACAATGTCATTTTGATTCGATTTATATAAGCCTATTAAGTGCATACGAATACCGGACAACATCTTACATTGGCATCACTGTCGACACTTTCATGTTTGCAAATCAGATTGTTGTTGTTCTTATTTTCAATATGTACGCAAAGATCCTTTACATTTCGATCCGCTTGAACAACGGATCACGGATCTTCGCCATGCGAATATCCAAGCACAAGCTGATATTTGTTTTGAAATGAAAGAAACAACAACAACTTTGATCAAGAGATCAAGATCATATTCATCAGTCATCGTTTACTTCATGGTCATCATCTTCATCGTCAAAAATTTAACTTTTAGTATAGTTCCGTTGTTGTTAATGGATTTATACCGAGTTAAACACGAGAAACAAACCTTTTCTATTTTACCCCCGCGCGTTTAACCTTGTCGTAACTTTGTCACGTGACCAGTAGCTATCGATTAGCGTACATCGAAGCGCCGAGGTTATACATTTTGATGTACCCACTGACGTCTTTTTTCTAATATAACTTTTATTTCTCGGCCGATTCTGACCAAGTATATATCATTAGAAAGCCTACGTTTCGTAGTTTTCAGATATATAAATACATATATGAAGTTTTTTTCTAATTTGTGCAGCCCGGCGAGTTATAACTTTAACTTTTGCAAATATCATACCGTTTTAGAATCTATATTTACGGTAAACATGGTCGCACTTTATACCGATTTGAAGCGTTTATATTTGGAGTTCAGTTTTTAAAACTGCATCTTGCATAGGAGAATAGAATGTTGTATATGATAGCAAAAAAG
Organism: Dreissena polymorpha; assembly: GCF_020536995.1. Classification (NCBI taxonomy): domain Eukaryota; kingdom Metazoa; phylum Mollusca; class Bivalvia; order Myida; family Dreissenidae; genus Dreissena; species Dreissena polymorpha. The sequence continues at coordinate 16,074,697 of NC_068358.1, read as the reverse complement.
GGGTTTAAAAATGAAAGTAAATACGAAATGAATTGTTACGAAAGTAAAACGCGGTCATAACGATCCGAACTGATGCTACGGTCTTGGCGATTATGCTTTTGTTTAGATACCGGTCATTTAATTTCTTTAGGCATGATTATTATATTTTTTATGGAATAAAGTGAAATATTTTGTTCACGAAACATATCAATAAAGCTAATTATAATTGAAGCTTAATAAATTTACGATTACAGCTCTTAGTTATAACACAGACAGGTAGCTAATTTTATGATTTCATTTTATGAAAAGTTGAGATCCCTTTGAACAATATAATAATTTGTCTATGATTTCAATTAGTATGGGAGTTATTGCCACTGTGGTAATACGATTCTTAATGCAACCCAAAAGCCAGAGTCAGAGTGTGCTACTATTTGTTCGGGCGATAGAAGTCAGCTTTGTGGCAGCTATAACAGGATTTACCTCTACAGACATTGGGGTACATGTTCTGTTTTGCACTAGATAATTTAGAACGTAATACGCGTTTAATCACTTGAGGCAATACACACGCCGTTCAAACGAATATGTCATACTACGCGATTGAAATAGCATGCACTAAGTTTTTCTGATTTTGACAGTTTATCAATTCTTAACACTTGTTCAGCTTTGTATGCGTACCAATTTACATTTTTAACAGGCGTTTTGAGAAGGTGAATTGCAAATAATGCTATATGTATTAATAATATTTTTACTATGTAGAACTTAATAACGTATCCTCAAACCGGCTGTGAAAGTATTTCACCTTTTAATTAATCTTAAAAGGTTTTTTATCCTCAGTATCAATTTAAATGACAAACATGGATACATCTTCATTTTTATCAGATTAAGCTAAGTTGCAAATTATTGCACAATGATCCACCGCAGTATAAGTTATTTACTATAAGTAGAAATCAACAAATCCCTAGGTTCAAACAACATTTATGTCGCATAAATATTCGCGTACACAAGTTTAAGGTAATTGTTTAGAAAAAACAATAAATTGCAACTTTGTTCATTTTTAATGTTTACCTTATAAAACTATCATATTTTTTTACTAAGGTCAAGTTTTTTTGTGTGTTTACATTGTATTTCTAATGCCTTTTATCAAAATGCCACTTTGGCAATGGGCCTAAGAGAAGAATCGCTTGATGATGAATCATTTATTTTAAACGCGACCAAAGAGGAGAAAATGCTAACTCCTAAAAGCAAAATACAGTTTGTACGGGTTACGGGGACAACCAATATCTATTTTTTGGTATTTTTTTAATTATTATATACCGACAAGCAACGAACGTTCTTTCACGCTGATTGTTAATTGCACGTATCCTTAGAATAACCTCACATTTTATGGACAACTTCTCCGGTGATTGCATAAAACACGCGCGTATTTAAAATTGAGACATAATTATTCGGGTCCATTTTTATTCGGTCCTGCCTTACAACGTTGGAAACTATTTTGTCTACCACAAGCATAGCAAAAAGTTCGGGAAAGATATTTAATTCATGTAATATTGGTTACTCAACCACTCAAAAGGTTAGACGGTTATTCTGTTGATCGCAAAATAAAATAATTAATCCTTAAAAGAATCAATAAAAGATACCAAATTGCGTTATTCCTATAAAATACAATTGATGTATTGGAAACCTTAAACAAACATGGAAATAAATGACACATATTGACCTAGTTTCGTGGTATAATGGGAATGTGTTGCAAAATCTCTGAGTTGCACTCGTCGTGTTCATACACTTACTATCAAATCATGAACACACCACACGTTTTCGTTGTCAGATTGCCCAGTCGGAAATTACAGCATTAACTGTGCCAAGCAATGCCATTGCCGTGAGGGCCCATGCGACAAGGCTACGGGTGCATGTGGAAATGATGGCTGTAAAGACGGATGGAAAGGAACAGCGTGTAATGAAAGTAAGTTTTCAAATTATATAATAAAAACATACACGCACAAATCAAACAAATATCTCATATATTTAAATAAGGTATGTAGCGTCCCCATGTCATGCTCTTCAACAGAAAGATCATTTTAGACTCATACATGTTCAAAGATATATATGAACCCATGGTAACGTCCGCATATTATACTTTAAAATCTGTTAACAGATTGACCATGTTAGATTCATAAATGTGCAAATACATTTACGAACATGGACATGTACAGCAGTATCAGTGCAGATTTTGATTAATCATCTCAGCTGTAATGTTATGCACATAAAATGTAATGCACATAAACAGTGTAAATTGTATTAAGTTGTTGCATATGGACGACAAAACTGACGAAGAGACGCTTGTTTAAGTTAAACAATTATGTAATTGGGCACACAATTTGCAATTTACACAATTTACGGTAATGTGTTCATGTTTGTTGTTAAACGAAACACATGTCAATCGTGTTACAAGAATTTCCACTTGTTTGTTTTCAGGCTGCGAACTCGGAAGCTACAGTGTTAACTGTTCCAAGCAATGCAATTGCCGTGTTGGCCCATGCGACGGTGTTACGGGTGCATGTGGTTATGCGGGCTGTAAAGATGGATGGACAGGAATATCGTGCAATCAAAGTAAGTGCTTAATTTCTATAAAATATACAAACAATCAAAAAACAAACGAGCATTAAACAAATATCTCAAATATGTACATAACATAAGGCTTTAGATTCGAACATGTGCATAAATATTTGTGAACACATATTATTAACAGTGATTTTGGGAATTAATTTTGATTAAAGTATTCGAGTGGATAAATGGGCATTACTTGCACAATTTAAATTGTTATACGGTAATTCACAGTACAGACCGTTCACTTACAAAACCAAGTTTGCTAAATTTATACAATTCCATTGAAACGAAACAAAGTTTCTCAAATTACGCAAAACTAAACAATTGTAAAGTTCTTTTATTGTAAAACGGCATACATTTATCACTGGTTACAGCCTTCTCGAAGCATTTTTCAACAAAGATGATATATAAATATTAAATAAAGCGTTCACACATGAATAATAATAAGTGTTAAATGGTTACAGCATGCATCCAATGAAATTTGAGACTACCTGCCCCTGTATATATCATTGCCTCGATCATACCATCTGCTTCCATCTTGATGATAATTGTCGCAATAATCAATGCTTATCTTGATTGATGCAACTGCACCGTTGTTACGTTACTGTGTGGTACTGATTAAATACAGTCGTGCCCGGTACTCCTAGGCATCTCAAAGGTTGCCATGTTTGGACACTGCACATTATTATTCTTACATTTACTTTTGTCATTCTTTGCATCGATCGATGTGATGTTTATTTCATTATAAACGGCATTATTTATAAGCAATTATTTGTATTTGCAATCTGAATTTCCAAAAAAAAATCACTTTCTCATTAGTTAATAAAATACTTACAAATATTTAATAATAAAGTATTATTACCTGACACAGTTGTGAAATCGACTTGATGTGAGTTATAAACTATTTTCTTTTGCAGATCTTGATTTTCTCTATATATATATATTGTTACGAAAGTAAAACGCGGTCATAACGATCCGAACTGATGCTACGGTCTTGGCGATTATGCTTTTGTTTAGATACCGGCCATTTAATTTCTTTAGGCATGATTATTATATATTTTTATGGAATAAAGTGAAATATTATGTTCACGAAACATATCAATAAAGCTAATTATAATTGAAGCTTAATAAATTTACGATTACAGCTCTTAGTTATAACACAGACAGGGAGCTAATTTTATGATTTCATTTTATGAAAAGTTGAGATCCCTTTGAACAATATAATAATTTGTCTATGATTTCAATTAGTATGGGAGTTATTGCCACTGTGGTTATACGCTTCTTAATGCAACCCAAAAGTCAGAGTCAGAGTGTGCTACTATTTGTTCGGGCGACAGAAGTCAGCTTTGTGGCAGCTATAACAGGATTAACCTCTACAGACATTGGGGTACATGTTCTGTTTTGTATCTATATATGTATATATATATGTTTTTGTGTGTGTGTGTGTGTGTGTGTGTTTGTTTTAATAAACGTCGATTAAAATTATATTTACCCAGTATTACATAACATTACAATGTGATTTTGATCCGATTTATATAAGCCTATTAAGTGCATACGAATACCGGACAACATCGTACATTGGCATCACTGTCGACACTATCATGTTTGCAAATCAGAGTGTTGTTGTTCTTATTTTCAATATGTACGCAAAGATCCGTTACATCTCGATTCGCTGGAACAACGGATCACGGATCTTCGCCATGCGAATATCCAAGCACAAGCTGATATTTGTTTTGACATGAAAGAAACAACTACAACTTTGATCAAGAGATCAGGATCATATTTATCAGTCATCGTTTACTTCATGGTCATCATCGTCATCAGCATCAACATCACCAGTATTACCATCATCATCTTCTTTACCACCATCGTTGTCGTCGTCGTCATTATCAGCACACTTCCATCATCATTCATTTGAAAATCCCTGAAATATGTTATGATCATTTATGATTCGCGTTATGATTATCACGATAAATATAACCAATACAATTATTCCAATATTATCGTTCTATTATGATTTAAACGCAATATGAAATTATAATGATAACAATGAAAATTTAACTCACCCGGACCATTATCAGCGTGTATTGTGCACTAGATGTCTTCGCATCCATGGGTGTTGAGCACATAGTCTATCATAGAAATGTCAGCGTCTGGTCCCTGGGCTTTAGTTCCATCTGCACCGATGCTCTCATTTTCGTCGATAAGAAAATTCAATTGACGTGACTGTCCATCAATTTTCATTCCAAAAATGTGGACTTTTCTTAACGATGCGAAATATAATGGCCCCATCTGTCGTGCATGGTGCGGTAAACCTACACTTTGCGCGAAATGAAATGTGAAGTGGTTTGATCGTTCAGCTCGAAATAGATGTGACGTTTTTTTTGCTTTTTTAATGAGACTGATGTAAAGGTCTCTCTTTTTTTGTGCCAAATCAATAAGACTATGCATTTCTTCAGTGGAAGCTTGTTTGTCCTCTTCCGATACTGAATCTATAATTTTATTTCGCAGCTTCTCACAGGTCTCGCACACATCGTCTCTAGGGGATGCAACCTTTATGCAGGCACTCCATAATGACTGAAAGGAGCTTTTTTCAAAAAACGCACACCAGCCTCTGGACAGCTTGCTATGTACAGCTTATGAATGTTAATTTTCGTTGTACCGCTGTGTATGTATATCGGTGCCGTATTGTCTCTCCCACGCGGAGCTGCAGGTTGTGGAATTCTGATTTTTTCCGCACACTTGTGGACGAATTGGACAACGAGCTCAACATCGGTAACGACCAGAGCATGTTTTGGTTTCCTTCCAGTATTTCCATGTCGGCGTGGTCCCCGACCGGTCTTGTTCAATGACTGCCTTATTGATTTGAATGCACAGCGTCCTATGTCAAATAACAATCTGAACATGTATGTACATATTTCCTGACCGCAGAATGTGTATTTGCCACGAATTAACATTCTCTTTTTCCCACGCTTTGTAGAGTCATTTGTGGGACCTTCGGACAAACAGCCTTTAATGTACATTTCCTTTTCTTCCCTCGTCATTTCCCGCGTATCAAGGATGTGTTGGAGGCATCACATTTATCGTTTCTAAGCTCATCCACAGCAAGATTCGTGGAAACGTCAATGGCTATCATCCTGTGAAAACGCATCACCGTCAATCATCACTTCTATCATCGTCAGTGGAGTCACTGCTTGATTCCGCAGGCTGCGCAGAAAAGAAGGAATCAATGCGGTTTTCCATTACAGCGATACATGCACCTTCTGCATTGTCGTCATCGGAGGAGAGTTGTTGAGAATGTGCAGGCGTACATAATGGTGGTCTACCAAAATTCTCAGAAAATATACTTTCGAGTTCCTGAAAACAATAAATTTACGACATATCGATTCGATACTATGCATCAAACATAAACTAAAAAAATCGCATCAATTTACATTTTCTTAAAATACTTGTTTCATTTAATATTTAGACCTAAAATAATTAGCTAACAAAATTATAAACAAACTGGAAGCGAACTCTATTCCTCAGCGTGGTGCGAGTCTGGCTTACCATCTGAGCTATTGATGTTGTCGTATTTACGCCTCACACAATAAGATAAAGAAATGAAGTAGAATCATTTTACTACAAATAACATATTTCAAACCTCTGTCGTTGACTGCACACTAAAGAAAATGTGTAATTTATGATTAATTTTGGGAAAAAATACATTTAATACCACAAACATATCAAAAAGGCAACTTCAATATACAACAGTCAAATTTGCAATAGTTTCAAGCAGTTCAACGTGAGACGAAGATTATAGTGCTTACTTCAATATAAATAAGTTCAATAACAATTGAATGGTGGTTAAATTGTTGCATATTAAACATGGCATTGCTGTATATTATTTTTGGGACCTTGTTTTGTAAATAATTCGTCACATAAATTGCAATCGGATTTAAACCCATGTATTGCATACAAATGGGCGCCATTTTATGATCGTCACTTTTCCACACCGAGTTTTGCATCAATATCGGTGTTAATATAAATATATCTATAAAAAACAAATTTTATACGTGCATAAATTTACATCTATCTCCAACTCCATTGGTATCCAATACAACAGTAATAACTTTAAAAACCACTCTGTAAATCACAAATATAATTTAAACTCCGCGTAAATGCACTGCGTAAACTCGCATGTAACGACGTTATAATAAGTCGGATTTTCCCAACCTCATCACTAATGTCACTAATGCAGGTTTTGTCGTGGAACGGCTCATATATATTGCCGAATTTCGTTAATGTGATGTTAAAACATGCTTCTATCAAATAAACAGTTCTAGATTATTTCATTTAACTAATTTGTTCTGATTAAAAATAGGCGAAAGTTATTCTTAATGTACAACGTCGCATCATCATTGCAAAAAGCGTTGGCTTTTATGCTTGATTACTGAATTAAACAATATTGGAGCAGAGAACGTTAAAGTATTTACTTTTGGTTTAACACTTTTGATACAATATTACAAACATTTTCCCTTAATTAAAACAAACCTTGTATGCAATCTATATTGATACAATGTTTGATATTGGTCAGTATTGATCTCCGAAAAGTTCAAGGATTGTATTCACGTCCATGCAAAAGGCGTGTATTTGGCTGCATGAGCGCTGATAAGCTGATAAGATTATGGAGCGGACTAGGTTTACAGCTGGCATCATGTTATTCACAAAGATAGGATTTTATCAAGTGTGGCCAGCGCAAATATGGAACAATGTTAATGTTTGATATTGGGAAAGCATGGTAATTGTTGGTCCCACAACACAAGCATGATAGATCTACATGAATGCACTTTCAAATAATTCATACATAACACGTTGTTGTTGTAAGACTTCCCAATTAGAAGTTACATCGTAAACTGTAACACAACCGTTACCACGCGGTTCGCAGTATCAAAGTATCGCGATTACGATATAACGTGTCATGTCATTCATGTAGTTATATATACATAAGCTTTTCATTCTATCAGAGGCACCTTGACCGCTGGGTCCGATGCAGCCTTAATGGTAACGTGCTGTGAACATAGAGATATATCTTACACTGCCTAGTATTCAGCTATAACTTTATTATGGCCGAAGATTAGGGTCCGAAAAATCTTCAAAAACTGTGTCAGAGACGAAAATAAAAAATGTTACATTGAACAATAATAACGAATATAAAACTTCGCAATACTAGAAGTCTATGATCTTAATTTAGGTATACAAAATTATGGCCTCCGAATCTGTAACTGGTATTAAGTTTATTCCTTATTAAGTAGCATTTTCGGAAATTTTACTATTTTAAATGATGTGTGTGATATTTCAGCTTGATTTAATTATTTGGTCTGTCACATTTCTGCATTCAGTATACTTTATTTGACAAACAACACTAAAAAACAAGTATGTTATAGGCGATAATAACGAACCGGCATTTTCTGACTAAGTATACATTATATTTAACCAACAAGTACTACATATACATGAAAATCAAATGCCTTATCTTACTGAAACATAACTTAAGAAAGAACAAACAAAAATTATAAATCAAACAAAATTATTGTAATACAATTAAAAGACTGTTTTTAAATGATGACACTCTTTCTTCGATGCTAAATAAGAAAATAGAATGAGGTGCGCTTACTTTGGCGTAGGACTGGTCATCACCCAGACCATGGCCCTTTTTTCGGGTCCCAACGTTGTCCGAACTATATTTCAAGATCTCAAAATATTCCGTTTGTCTGCACGAGCGAGAATAATATGTGCATTGTGTAGGCATATACAGCGCAATTGTTACGCAAACTTCGGCGTGTTACTTGTTACTGATTATTTAAACCGGGAAAGGACCTGACATTTTCTTCATTAAAAATTAAATAAAAAAGGTACATTAAACATTTAAAAAAAATATTGCAATACATGTTTGTATTTTATTTAGTAAAACAAAGTTTCTCTTTAACGGCTGCAAAAAGATACAAGTTGCATCACTTTTGGCGTAATACGACCGACTTTCCCAGTTGTAATCTACATGCATAGGTCATTGGGTTTATAACGTTCCATTTTATTTATATTTTCTCTCTGATAGGCGTTTCTTGTTTGATTTAATTATTTTTATTTTTTTAGCAGTCACATAAACAATCAAGCTATGTAATATGGAATTTTTACATCCATTATTGCTGCTTCTTCCTGTATTTGTGCGATGATTATCTGAGATATTAACTCCATGACATTATATTCTCAAATCTTTTTCTATAAAGAAGGAATGTAGTTGACAATTGTTAATAGTTTTATTTGATCGTTCGTCAAAAAGTTGTAACTCTGTTACTCTTGTATCTTCAATGCAATTGAGTAATTAAATAGTAATTAAATTGAATGCGTTTTAATTCCCTTTTATTATTGTTTAATTTGAGTTACAATGCTATGACGTTAAATTTTATTTACACTTAAATGTATAATGAATATTGCTGGGCCAAGTGTGAGGTTGAGCGCTCTATAACCAGGTTTAAACCCCCAATGCTCTGAATTGACCGTTCCAAGGCGGTGACCCCAGCTTTATTCATATTTTGTGTTTATGTTGGTTTGTATTGTGCTGTTTTGTACTGTTTGGGCAATCGGTCACTTGTCTTAAATAAAGGACCAACTAATTGTTTTTAATGAAAATTCAATAATGCTCCAGCAGCTGGAGTTTCACTTCTTTATTTTGTATAGGTCCCCTTGGTCTCAAATCGTGTTCTAAGATTAAAAGTCCTCGGATATTTCGTTGGTCGACACGAGTAAGAAAACGTATTTTGACTAACCATCGAGATAACCACGGCTGTTGTGTAGGTCCTAAGGGCCCCTTTATCATGTACCAAAAATGAAGGTCGCCGAATTTACTGTTGGTCTTCTCGAAAAAAACGCCGGACCTACAAAATCTATGACGAAAACACGCTTTTACAGCGAGTATGATCATAGTTTTTTATATAAAATATTCAAGCATATCGAAGGAACTTTCCAGTAGACACATCTTGGCCGCCGCTGCATACGCGATCGCGTATGTATGGTTACGTCATTGAGCTCGCGATGACGTTAACACTGTCCGAAATGTAGGCATTCGGAACGAAAACGGAGAGAAATAGTTACTCTTAAATCGGTTTAGGACGCTTCACCATCGAGGTGTTTGCTGTTTTGTAAATCATCAAGGTCCATGTGTACCTAGGTTGAAGGTCGCCTTATTTACCGTTTTCCTGCATGGACGAGAAAATGCACAATCGCACTTGCATAATCAATGAAGAAGACACGCCATCAAAGTTATTATGCAACTTTATTATGTAAGAGGTACATGGACAGCTGCTTCCGATGCGGTCACTTCTTAATGGTTACGTGTTGATACCGCTTTGCATTTATTCATATCCCTTCGTTACTGTTAACGTATGCAAATAGAATAAGCTACACAAAGAATATCTAGTATTAAGCTATCTCATTGTCTTGGCCAGAGGTAAGGGTAAGATAATACTTCAAGAACTGTAGTAGAACACGGAGCGTATATTGACAGGAGTTTAAACGAGTATTTGACCCTTACAGTAGTAAATTCAATTTTATTCAAAAACTAATCATCCGATTTAATTGGTCTATACGTTATCTTGTTGATTATTAGTTCCTCTTTTAAACAAATATAACTTTTAGTATAGTTCCGTTGTTGTTAATGGATTTATACCGAGTTAAAAACGAGAAACAAACATTTTCTGTTTTACCCCCGCGCGTTTAACCTTGTCGTAACTTTGTCACGTGACCAGTAGCTATCGATTAGCGTACATCGAAGCGCCGAGGTTATACATTTTGATGTACCTACTGACGTCTTTTTTCTAATATTACTTTTATTACTCGGCCGATTCTGACCAAGTATATATCATTAGAAAGCCTACGTTTCGTAGTTTTCAGATATATAAATACATATATGAAGTTTTTCTTCTAATTTGTGCAGCCCGGCGAGTAATAACTTTAACTTTTGCAAATATCATACCGTTTTAGAATCTATATTTACGGTAAACATGGTCGCACTTTATACCGATTTGAAGCGTTTATATTTGGAGTTCAGTTTTTAAAACTGCATCTTGCATAGGAGAATAGAATTTTGTATGTGCAGCCCGGCGAGTAATAACTTTAACTTTTGCAAATATCATACCGTTTTAGAATCTATATTTACGGTAAACATGGTCGCACTTTATACCGATTTGAAGCGTTTATATTTGGAGTTCAGTTTTTAAAACTGCATCTTGCATAGGAGAATAGAATTTTGTATATGATAGCAAAAAAAGGGGTTTAAAAATGAAAGTAAATACGAAATGAATTGTTACGCAAGTAAAACGCGGTCATAACGATCCGAACTGATGCTACGGTCTTGGCGATTATGCTTTTGTTTAGATACCGGCCATTTAATTTCTTTAGGCATGATTATTAAATATTTTTATGGAATAAAGTGAAATATTTTGTTCACGAAACATATCAATAAAGCTAATTATAATTGAAGCTTAATAGATTTACGATTACAGCTCTTAGTTCTAACACAGACAGGGAGCTAATTTTATGATTTCATTTCATGAAAAGTTGAGATCCCTTTGAACAATATAATAATTTGTCTATGATTTCAATTAGTATGGGAGTTATTGCCACTGTGGTAATACGCTTCTTAATGCAACCCAAAAGCCAGAGTCAGAGTGTGCTACTATTTGTTCGGGCGACAGAAGTCAGCTTTGTGGCAGCTATAACAGGATTAACCTCTACAGACATTGGGGTACATGTTCTGTTTTGCACTAGATAATTTAGAACGTAATACGCGTTTAATCACTTGAGGCAATACACACGCCGTTCAAACGAATATGTCATACTACGCGATTGAAATAGCATGCACTAAGTTTTTCTGATTTTGACAGTTTATCAATTCTTAACACTTGTTCAGTTTTGTATGCGTACCAATTTACATTTTTAACAGGCGTTTTGAGAAGGTGAATTGCAAATAATGCTATATTTATTAATAATATTTTTACTATGTAGAACTTAATAACGTATCCTCAAACCGGCTGTGAAAGTATTTCACCTTTTAAATAATCTTAAAAGGTTTTTTATCCTCAGTATCAATTTAAATGACAAACATGGATACATCTTTATTTTTATCAGATTAAGCTAAGTTGCAAATGATTGCACAATGATCCACCACAGTATAAGTTATTTACTATAAGTAGAAATCAACAAATCCCTAGGTTCAAACAACATTTATGTCGCATAAATATTCGCGTACTAACACAAGTTTAAGGTAATTATTTAGAAAAAAACAATAAATTGCAACTTTGTTCATTTTTAATGTTTACCTTATAAAACTATGATATTTTTTTTACTAAGGTCAAGTTTTTGTGTGTGTTTACATTGTATTTCTAATGCCTTTCATCAAAATGCCACTTTGGCAATGGGCCTAAGAGAAGAATCGCTTGATGATGAATCATTTATTTTAAACGCGACCATAGAGGAGAAAATGCTAACTCCTAAAAGCAAAATACAGTTTGTACGGGTTACGGGGACAACCAATATCTATTTTTTTGGTATTTTTTTAATTATTATATACCGACAAGCAACGAACGTTCTTTCACGCTGATTGTTAATTGCACGTATCCCTAGAATAACCTCACATTTTATGGACAACTTCTCCGGTGATTGCATATAACACGCGCGTATTTAAAATTGAGACATAATTATTCGGGTCCATTATCATTCGGTCCTGCCTTACAACGTTGGAAACTATTTTGTCTACCACAAGCATAGCAAAAGTTTCGGGAAAGATTTTTAATTCATGTAATATTGGTTACTCAACCACTCCAAAGGTTAGACGGTTATTCTGTTGATCGCAAAATAAAATAATTAATCCTTACAAGAATCAATAAAAGATACCAAATTGCGTTATTCCTATAAAATACAATTGATGTATTGGAAACCTTTAACAAACATGGAAATAAATGACACATATTGACCTAGTTGCGTGGTATAATGGGAATGTGTTGCAAAATCTCTGAGTTGCACTCGTCGTGTTCATACACTTACTATCAAATCATGAACACACCACACGTTTTCGTTGTCAGATTGCCCAGTCGGAAATTACAGCATTAACTGTGCCAAGCAATGCTATTGCCGTGATGGCCCATGCGACAAGGTTACGGGTGCATGTGGAAATGATAGCTGTAAAGACGGATGGAAAGGAATAGCGTGTAATGAAAGTAAGTTTTCAAATTATATTATTAAAACATACACGCAAAAATCAAACAAATATCTCATATATTAAAAGAAGGTATGTAGCGTCCGCATGTCATGTTCTTTAACAGATCATTTTAGACTCATACATGTTCAAAGATATATATGAACCCATGGTAGAGTCCGCATATTATACTTTAAAATCTGTTAACAGATTGACCATGTTAGATTCATAAATGTGCAAATACATTTACGAACATGGACATGTACAGCAGTATCAGTGTAGATTTTGATTAATCATCTCAGCTGTAATGTTAAGCACATAAAATGTAATGCACATAAACAATGCAACGAGATTACTCTACTAACCGATCTCCTACTCGGCTAATAACTTTAATATTCAATTAAATTCGACTTTCTCGCTACATGTCTGTGTTTTGCTGTCATATTTTGTCGATCGAATGCTCGGTTCTAAAACGCTATATCATTGGCCAACACAATGAGAGCAACCAACCAGATGACGCGTTATAAAATTAAAATGGTGTACATGTGTAGATGAAACACCGAGTGACATATAGCGAGAAAGTCAAATTTAATTGAATATTAAAGTTATTAGCCGAGCAGGAGATCGGTTAGTTGTGTAATCACGTTGCTTTAACTGTCTTTTAACGAATCCAGTTGCATTTTGTCGGCAACTGCATGGGAACATGTGTGTTTTCGATGAAAAAGGTCACGTCCAGTGTTCCACAATCTTTCAGCAATAGGCATATAGTGCGTTTCATACCTTGTGTATATATGATACCTATACGAGTGTTATTTTTTCAAACTATGTATTTTGTCAATATTCGTTGTTGAAAAGTCAAACCATACACAATAGATGTACATTTAACAATCTGGAACCCCTGGGGAAAGCTCGGGGGGGGGTAGGGTCCCGGGTGGGGGGCAAATTTATGATACTGCTGCCTGTGGCTAAATTTATACAATTCCATTGAAACAACGTTTCTCAAATTACGCAAAACTAAACAATTGTAAAGTTCTTTTATTGTAAAACGACATACATTTATCACTGGTTACAGCCTTCTCGAAGCATTTTTCTACAAAGATGCTATATAAATATTAAATGAAGCGTTCACACATGCATTATAATATGTGTTAAATGGTTACAGCATGCATCCAATGAAATTTGAGACTACCTGCCCCTGTATATATCATTGCCTCGATCATACCATCTGCTTCCATCTTAATGATAATTCTCGCAATAATCAATGCTTATCTTGATTGATGCAACTGCACCGTTGTTACGTTACCGTGTGGTACTGATTAAATACAGTCGTGCCCGGTACTCATAGGCGTATCAAAGTTTGCCATGTTTGGACACTGCACATTATTATTCTTACATTTAATTTTGTCATTCTTTGCATCGATCAATGTGTTGTTTTTTGCATTATAAACGGCATTATTTATTAGCAATTATTTGTATTTGCAATCTGAATTTCCAAACAAAATTCACTTTCTCATTAGTTAATAAAATACTTACAAATATTTAATAAAAATGTATTATTACCTGACACTATACTATATGTATGTATATATGTGTGTGTGTGTGTGTGTGTGTGTGTGTGTGTGTGTGTGTGTGTGTGTGTGTGTGTGTGTGTGTGTGTGTGTGTGTGTGTGTGTGTGTGTGTGTGTGTGTGTGTGTGTGGTGTGTGTGTGTGTGTGTGTGTGTGTGTGTGTGTGTGTGTGTGTGTGTGTGTGTGTGTGTGTGTGTGTGTGTGTGTGTGTGTGTGTGTGTGTGTGTGTGTGTGTGTGTGTGTGGTGTGTGTGTGTGTGGTGTGTGTGTGTGTGTGTGTGTGTGTGTGTGTGTGTGTGTGTGTGTGTGTGTGTGTGTGTGTGTGTGTGTGTGTGTGTGGTGTGTGTGTGTGTGTGTGTGTGTGTGTGTGTGTGTGTGTGTGTGTGTGTGTGTGTTGTGTGTGTCTGTGTGTGTCTGTGTGTGTGTGTGTGTGTGTGTGTGTGTGTGTGTGTGTGTGTGTGTGTGTGTGTGTGTGTGTGTGTGTGTGTGTGTGTGTGTGTGTGTGTGTGTGTGTGTGTGTGTGTGTGTGTGTGTGTGTGTGTGTGTGTGTGGTGTGTGTGTGTGTGTGTGTGTGTGTGTGTGTGTGTGTGTGTGTGTGTGTGTGTGTGTGTGTGTGTGTGTAACAATGTGATTTTGATCCGATATATTTAAGCCTATTAAGTGCATACGAATACCGGACAACATCGTACATTGGCATCACTGTCGACACTATCATGTTTGCAAATCAGAGTGTTGTTGTTCTTAGTTTCAATATGTACGCAAAGATCCGTTACATATCGATTCGCTGGAACAACGGATCACGGATCTTCGCCATGCGAATATCCAAGCACAAGCTGATATTTGTTTTGACATGAAAGAAACAACAACAACTTTGATCAAGAGATCAATATCATATTTATCAGTCATCGTTTACTTCATGGTCATCATCTTCATCGTCATCAGCATCAACATCACCAGTATTACCATCATCATCTTCTTTACCACCATCGTTGTCGTCGTCGTCATTATCAGCACACTTCCATCTTCATTCATTTTAAAATCCCTGTAATATGTTATAATTTATGATTCGCGTTATTATTATCACGATAAATATAACCAATACAATTATTCCAATATTATCGTTCTATTATGATTTAAACGCAATATGAAATTATAATGATAACAATGAAAATTTAACTCGCCCGGACAATTATCAGCGTGTATTGTGCACTAGAGGTCTTCGCATCCATGGGTGTTGAGCACCTAGTCTATCATCAGAATGACAGCGTTTGGTCCCTGGGCTTTAGTTCCATCTGCACCGATGCTCTCATTTTCGTCGATAAGAAAATTCAATTGACGTGATTGTCCATCAATTTTCATTCCAAAAATGTGGACTTTTTTTAACGATGCGAAATATAATGGCCCCATCTGTCGTGCATGGTACGGTAAACCTACACTTTGCGCGAAATGAAATGTGAAGTGGTTTGATCGTTCAGCTCGAAATAGATGTGACGTTTCTTTTGCTTTTTCAATGAGACTGATGTAAAGGTCTCTCTCTTTTTGTGCCAAATCAATAAGACTATGCATTTCTTCAGTGGAAGCTTGTTTGTCCTCTTCCGATACTGAATCTATAATTTTATTTCGCAGCTTCTCACAGGTCTCGCACACATCGTCTCTAGGGGATGCAACCTTTATATGCGGGATGCAGGCACTCCATAATGACTGAAAGGAGCTTTTTTCAAAAAACGCACACCAGCCTCTGGACAGCTTGCTATGTACAGATTATGAATGTTAATTTTCGTTGTACCGCTGTGTATGTATATCGGTGCCGTATTGTCTCTCCCACGCGGAGCTGCAGGTTGTGGAATTCTGATTTTTTTCAGCATAGTTGTGGACGAATTGGACAACGAGCTCAACATCGGTAAAGACCAGAGCATGTTTTGGTTTCCTTCCAGTATTTCCATGTCGGCGTGGTCCCGGACCGGTCTTGTTCAATGACTGCCTTATTGATTTGAATGCCCAGCGTCCTATGTCAAATAACAACCTGAACATGTATGTACATATTTCCTGACCGCGGAATGTGTATTTGCCACGAATTAACATTCTCTTTTTCCCACGCTGTGTAGAGTCATTTGTGGGACCTTCGGAAAAACAGCCTTTAATGTACATTTCCTTTTCTTCCCTCGTCATTTCCCGCGTATCAAGGATGTGTTGGAGGCATCAAATTTATCGTTTCTAAGCTCATCCACAGCAAGATTCGTGGAAACGTTAAATGCTATCATCCTGTGAAAACGCATCACCGTCAATCATCACTTCTATCATCGTCAGTGGAGTCACTGCTTGATTCCGCAGGCTGCCCAGAAAAGAAGGACCCAATGCGGTTTTCCATTACAGCACTACATGCACCTTCTGCCTGGTCATTGTCGTCATCGGAGGAGAGTTGTTGAGAATGTGCAGGCGTACGTAATGGTGGTCTACCAAAATGCTCAGAAAATATACTTTCGAGTTCCTGAAAACAATAAAATTACGACATATCGATTCTATACTGTGCATCAAACATAAACTAAAACACTCTGGATCAGCAGACGATTTATTTCATAAATCAATCTCTGGGTTAATGGTCGCCATCTTTCGAACTACTTTCAAAAGTACAACAACAATAACAGTAGAAGACAATTTTAATTGCGAAAAGTTGAAAAATTGAGTACATGTGTCACGGTTGTTGAGTGAAATAGTGTTATTTTCAACTGTGTATGAAGCATGTGAACTGGTAGTGGAATAACCGAATTGTTGGTGGAAATGGAATTTAGAAATATATCTAATAATTCATCATCGTGTAGAATAATCATCAGCAGCATTTCTGTGGAACATTGCACTATTAAAAAAAAAGTGTTTCATAGATATGGTGCTTTTGACATAGTTCACTAACCATCAAGACTGAAATGATTCATGCACACAGGTAAAGTAAATAATTGAATTTGTGCAGAATGTTTATTTTTACAAATTATTATTTAATTTGAGTTTTGACCAATTTATTTTAGATTGATTGCACTGAAACTCAAAGTCTAAAGCTTAGTAAGACACTTAAGCCATTTTTCTGAGAAGAAACAATACTTGTTCAGAGTATAGCAGGCTCATGCGGCCTCTGGTTTATTAATTTGGCCTCGGCCTTTAACCTGGGTCGCTTTGATTTCAGGTGTTTAGCCCCCATATCAACAAGGCTCTCGACCCTATATGTAGTTATTCATATTGTTTAAAGATTTTGAGAACCCTCACTCGGTGCCAGTGGGGATAAAACAGGGACCTTCTTATAGCTAGATGAATGCATCAAATATGCCAGCAACACTTTATAATCAATAACTTTATCATTGATGATTCTGTTCTTTTAACTACATTACTAATTTACCAAAACAATGTGAAACACATTTTTATGCCCCAAAGGAGGGCATATAGTGATCGCACTGTCCGTCTGTCTATCCGTCACACTTTGCATTTAGGTTTCGAAAAAATGCTCATAACTTCTATGTCGCTTCAGATGTAACATTCATATTTGGTATGCATGTGTATATGGACAAGCCCTTCCCATACACACACAAATTTTTACCCCTTTGACCTTGAACTTAGGGTCAGCTTTTAGGTTTTGAAAAATGCTCATAACTTCTATTAAAGCGTTTATCGGGGGCGTATGTCATCCTACGGAGACAGCTCTTGTTTTTGCTGTCCTCTGCACAAACCATGATATATCTGCATATATGCATCCAACCAAATCAGTAAAACTATTTGTCACTTAATTACAGTAAACTTATTGCATGTTAACTTTTCAACAATATATATATATACATGTATATATAATTATATATAACAGATCTTGAAAAAAACTCACATCAAACTTCAAATTGTTTTAGTAAATTATAGGCTTTAATTGGTATTGTGACATTGACACCACTCATGCATGCGACTATACAATTATACAACTATGGAGCACATTATTTATGAGAAATTCCAATACATCAACATATCGTCTCAGATTTAAGGCAGATAATCTAGTGCTTTTTGCTGCCATTTTTACTATTACACATTTTTTCATTTTATGTTATGATGCATTGATCTTGTTTCTAAATTAACCAAGCAATCATGTTAAACTTTTGAAGAAAGATGTTGTCTGATAAATATAGAAAATATAATCACTACAAAGTGAACAAAATTCAGTTGAATACTGTGACCAACAAAGATTTGCCAAAGAGCAATTCAGATCATGATTTAAATTAAATACAAGTAATATGAAAGTCTGCCTATTGGATCCCAGTTAAGACTTATTTGTCAAATCTGCACATTAATTTTCCCTTAGCCATGTATAATTGGGGACTAAATACCATCAAGTCATGTAAAAAGGAGCAGGGTATAGCACGCTGCTATTGATCTCTTGAGCTTTCACAAGAATTTTACGGGTAATTTTCATACAACAAATGATATTATGTAGTGTAATGATAAAGCATTATGAGCACAAAATATATCTCTTACATCTCTTACTAGTGGTGCAAAAATCATTTAAGTGTCACATTTCAAAAGAAAATTTATATAAAAAGGTATTATTAATTGTTAAAACGTTATAAAAGGTTATTTCAATTCACTAAAGCATTTAATTACAAGAACAAGTGCATTTTATGTCCATTACAATACATGTAACAGTATTGGCATTGTATTTATCTGCATTTGATGTGCATTTAATACACTTAAAAATGCAGACAAGACACACTTCTAACAGAAACAAATGTATTTTTTTCTGTATTTTTCCAGCATTAATACTCTTCAAGTGTATTTTTTATCATCCCAAATACACTTTACCAGGAAAAAGGTATGTTAAAATGCATTTTTAGTTTGTTTTAAGTATATTTTCAAATGCATTAAGACACTCTTTTCTTTTGCAAAAAATGTTGAACAAAAACTTGAAAATATTTAATATACTAAAGCGTAGTAATAATATAAGTTTTGTATGAGCATCAAAAACAGTGTCAAATTCATACCAGTGCCTATTTAGTAGCAGTAGGCCTTATATGGTCTACTTGTGGTAGAATTAATGCATTTTGTATAATACAACATACATAAATTAAAAAATATAGCTGCCCATACAGTTCAATACAATGTTCAATTAACTACACTATGCAAAGTTGAAATATGACATCAAGCTTGGAATAATCTTTTCAATAATGAATAATATGCTGTTTTAATTTATAAGTGAAATAGACACTTGCATATAAAAACTGATATTAAATAAAAACTAAATGTTTAATTTGATTTTAGCTCCACTGGCCAAAGGTCCTGTGTCCATCGTGCATCCATGCATAAACTTTTCCTTTAAACATCTTCTCCTAAACTACTGGTCCAATTCTGATGAAATTTCTTAGGAATGTTCCTGGGGTGTACCTCTTTCAAATTTGTTCAAATTATGCCCCTGGGGTCAAATTTGACTCTGCCCTGGGGGTCACAAAATTGAAAATTTGCTTAAATAAGACCTATTTTGTGAAAACTTTCAAAATCTCCCGTCCATGACCATTGGGCCTAGGGCTATCAAATTTGGTGTGTAGAGACATCTAATAGTCCTCTACCTAATTTGTTCAAATTATACCCCTGGGGTCAAATTTGACCCTGCCCCGGGGGTCACAAAATTGAACATATGCTTATATAGGGTATATTTTGTGAAACTTTACAAATCTTCTCGTCCATAACCATTGGGCCTAGGGCTACCAAATTTGGTATGTAGTGGCATCTTATAGTCCTCTACCAAGTTTGTTCAAATTATGCCCCTGGGGTCAAGTTTGACTCTGCCCCGAGGGTCACAAAATTGAACATATGCTTATATAAGGCCTATTTTGTGAAAACTTCAAAAAATTTCTTGTCAATAACAATCCGACCTAGGGCTATCAAATTTGGTATATAGTGACATCTAATAGTCCTCTACCAAATTTGTTCAAATTTAATCCCTAGGGTCAAATTTGACCCTGACCCGAGGGTCACAAAATTGAACATATGCTTATATAATGCCTATTTTGTGATAACTTAAAAAAAAATCTTGTCCATAACCATTAGGCCTAGGGCTACACAATTTGGTATGTAGTGACATTGTATAGTCCTCTACTTAGTTTGTTCAAATTATGCCCCAGGGGTCAAATTTGACCCTGCCCCGGGGGCCACAAAATCAATTATATGCTTATATAGTGCCTATTTTGTGAAAATTTTAAAACTCTTCTTGTCCTTAACCATAAGGCATAGGGCTACCAAATTTGGTATGTAGTGACATGTTATAGTTCTCTACCAAGTTTGTTCAAATTATGCCCCTTGGGTCAAATTTGACCCTGCCCGGGGTCACAAAACTGAACATACGCTTATATGGGGCCTATTTTGTGAAAACTTTAAAAATCTTGTTGTCCATAACCATTGGGCCTAGGGCTACCAAATTTGGTATGTAGTGACATCTAATAAACCTCTACCAAATTTGTTCAAATAATGCCTCTGGGGTCAACTTTGACCCTGCCCCGGGGTGTCACAAAATTGAATAAACGCTTTTAAAGCGCCTATTTTGTGAAATCTTTAAAAATCTTCTTGTCAAAAACCATTTGGACTATGGCTACCAAATTTGGTATGCAGTAACATCTTATAGTCTTCTACCAAGTTTGTTCAAATTATGCCCTTTGGGTCAAATTTGATCCTGACCCGCATGTCACAAAATTGAACATTATATACGCTTATATCTTGCTTATTTTGTGAAAACTTTAAAAATATTCTTGTCCTTAACTCTAGGACCTAGGGCTACAACATTTTGTATGTAGTGAGATATAGTAGTCCTCTACAAAGTTTTCCCAAATTATGCCTCTGGGGTTAAATTTGACCCAGCCCAGAAGGTCACAAAAGTGTACATGTGCTTAAATAGGGCCTATATTTAAGTATTTGCACATGCAGAGAAATTTGTTTCAGCCTTTTTTTCAGCAGTGGAGGGATACAGGGCCATCATGGTCTTCTTGTTTAAATACTCAAAAAATGAAACCGTGTTCATGCTTGCATGAACACAGTTTATAAATGCTGTCAGAATTATAAAATATGCAATTACTATAAATACAAATGCCAGGGAAAAGTGCTTTTTATACTTAAAAATTCGAATGAATATTACAATAATACATTCTGAATACTTTAGTATGTAATTAACAGTTTTGTCTGAGAAAATCACTAAATTTTATATATTTATTCAAATTCACATAAATCATATTTCAAAAACACATCATGACTTCAAATCCTTTCACACAATACTGAAAAAAAATGCACAGTTTCTGATTGTTATTGATTCTTTATTAATTTATTCATGTACCATTTTTTAATCTTGATGCATCCTCAATTGTATAATGCACATCTTAATCTGTTTTAACAATTATAATATAAAGATTAAGGCTGACTCAGTAAAATAATAATCCATGATTTCTGCAGTACTTGCAGACAAAATAGGAATACTGCTGTGATATTATCTATCTATCTAATGGGATATTAATTTGGCTTCAATAGAAAAAATCAAAGCATACACATGTATAAAATGTGTATGTATATATTAGTTAAACTTAAATTGATTGACCATCGATACAAAGATATTATAATATATGTATGTATATATATATCCTTGTAAAACTAAAAATTAAATATGTATGTTTCTATTACATCATTTAGGACTTTTATTTTCAGACAAAGTAGAGTGAAGCTTAAAACAGTATCCAATTGTAACAGTCAATTTTGGGAAAATCAACCTTATAATTATTTTCTGTGTTGGCCAATGTCATAATTGGTATAAAATGTATATTAAACTGGAAGTTTTCTTTATTTTAAATGATAACATTTGCTTTGTCAGCCATAATTGTCACAATCAAGTGGTCTTTTTACACTGTAGTTTTCTCACTGACTATGGGTTTGTTCTGAGAATGAGCCACACAAAGTATCGTTGGGGAGATGAGTTGTCAATTTTATGTTTATCAGTCTTTCATAATCCAGTATACCTGTAAAAAGGGAACTTGTAACTAATAATCACACAATATACACAATTAAAATTGTCTGCATTTAGATTTATTTAGTACTGCACATTAATCATTTTCCAAAAATATTTAGCAACATAACATTATATAATGCTGCAATACTAAAGTAATTTACTAATTAAAGGTCGCTGATGTGTAATGGATGTGGTGTCCACCTAATGATCTGGAGGTCACTGGTTTGATCCCCAGTGTGGGAGCATTCTTAAGAAATCTCCAAGAGACACCCAAGTACTGGTTCTAGGCCCAGGAAACGAACTCAAAAGCATTTCACATACATGTACGTAGTTAGTACTTTAAATTTAATCGAACTAAAAATGGGTTAAAACTAACAACTGAAACCCTTATTAATACATTTTATTTTGAATCAAGCAAATGTGCAAATTCATTAAAAATAATGAGTCAAATTTAAAAATTCTACTTTAAAGTAATCATGATAATTTAGATCATTTTCAGAATATTTAATGATGATAATGATACAATTATATATTCCCTAAATGATAAAAATAAAACATGTAATGTTAATTTATGAAAAAAAAACGTTTTAATTTTATCAATATCATGGTAATTAAAACTAGATACAGGCAATTAGATCAGAAACGTGCATTAATTATATTAACCCATTCATGCCTAGTGTCCTGAAAAAAAGGACATTGCAAACAGCGTAGACCCAGATGAGACGCCGCATAATGCGGCGTCTCATCTGGGTCTGCGCTGTTTGCTTAAAGAAATTTCTGTAAGAAATATTCTAAATATAGAAATAAATATACCAGACAGCCCTACTTTTGGAAATAAATTGATCCAATTTAGAAGGATGGGAGAGTCCACTGGGCATAAATGGGTTAATGAACAACCCAGACATTTGTAGTGATTTATGGTCACTATTTGATTAACGTTCTATACATGACCTGTCATAAAAGGTATTTTTTAGCCAGTACTACAATCGGCAATGATAGTCTGTATTGCATACATATTCCAACGTCTATTATCGATTCGCTTCCTCAAACTGAACAAATATTTAATGTTTACATCGCGAAACGTAATGCATCCAGTTTCACTTTCGGTTTGGTTGGTTTTGTAAACACCGTACTTTCATCTTAAACATTGGATGATAGGGTGATTAAATAATAATGGAAAAGTAAATCACTTGGATAATAGGTCAAAATGCAACACAAATGAACGTTAATAGTGCTCTTAATATCAAAGTTTCGGTAAAAAGTTTGGCGCTAGTTCAACGCGCATGTATACAGCCTCATAACAATAGACTGACAACCTTTTGGGTAGTAAAGTAGTAATACAAGGCAATATGGCGACCGTTAGCCACGAGGCCTATCTTACGGAGGAATCCGAGATAGCCGATGTATCACGATTGAAACTAAAAAAATCGCCTCAATTTACATTTCCTTTAAATACTTGTTTCATATAATATTTTGACCTAAAATAATTAGCTAACAAAATTATAAACAAACTGGAAGATAACTCTGTTCCTCGGCGTGGTGCGAGTCTGGCTTACCATCTGAGCTATTGATGTTGTCGTATTTACGCCTCACACAATAAGATAAAGAAATGAAGTAGAATCATTTTACTACAAATAACATATTTCAAACCTCTGTCGTTGACTGTACACTAAAGAAAATGTGTAATTTATGATTAATTTTGGGAAAAATATACATTTAATACCACAAACATATCAAAAAGGCAACTTCAATATACAACAGTCAAATTTGCAATAGTTTCAAGCAGTTCAACGTGAGACGAAGATTATTGTGCTTACTTCAATATAAATAAGTTCAATAACAATTGAATGGTGGTTAAATTGTTGCATATTAAACATGGCATTGCTGTATATTATTTTTGGGACCTTGTTTTGTAAAGAATTCGTCACATAAAGTGCAATCGGATTTAAACCCATGTATTGCATACAAATGGGCGCCATTTTATGATCGTCACTTTGCAACACCGAGTTTTGCATCAATATCGGTGTTAATATAAATTTATCTATAAAAAAATTTATTTTATACGTGCATAAATTTACCTCTATGTCCAACTCCATTGATATCCAATACAACAGAAATAACACTAAAAACCACTCCGTAAATCACAAATATAATTTAAACTCCGCGTAAATGCACTGCGTAAACTCGCATGTAACGACGTCATAATAAGTCGCATTTTCCCAACGTCATCACTAATGTCACTAATGCAGGTTTTGTCGTGGAACGGCTCATATATATTGCCGAATTTCGTAAATGTGATGTTAACACATTCTTCTTTCAAATAAACAGTTCGAACGTCTAACGGCGAGCCAACTTCACGCACCTTTTAAACTCCGCGTAAATGCACTGCGTAAACTCGCACGTAACGACGTCATAATAAGTCGGATGTTCCCAACGTCATCACTGATGTCACTAATGCAGGTTTTGTCGTGGAGCGGCTCATATAAATTGCCGAATTTCGTTAATGTGATGTTAAAACATGCTTCTATCAAATAAACAGTTCTAGATTATTTCATTTAACTAATTTGTTCTGATTAAAAATAGGCGAAAGTTATTCTTAATGTACAACGTCGCATCATCATTGCAAAAAGCATTGGCTTTTATGCTTGATTACTGAATTAAACAATATTGGAGCAGAGAACGTTAAAGTATTTACTTTTGGTTTAACACTTTTGATACAATATTACAAACATTTTCCCTTAATTAAAACAAACCTTGTATGCAATCTATATTGATACAATGTTTGATATTGGTCAGTATTGATCTCCGAAAAGTTCAAGGATTGTATTCACGTCCATGCAAAAGGCGTGTATTTGGCTGCATGAGCGCTGATAAGCTGATAAGATTATGGAGCGGACTAGGTTTACAGCTGGCATCATGTTATTCACAAAGATAGGATTTTATCAAGTGTGGCCAGCGCAAATATGGAACAATGTTAATGTTTGATGTTGGGAAAGCATGGTAATTGTTGGTCGCACTACACAAGCATGATAGATCTACATGAATGCACTTTCAAATAATTTATACATAACACGTTGTTGTTGTAAGACTTCCCAATTAGAAGTTACATCGTAAACTGTAACACAACCGTTAACACGCGGTTCGCAGTATGAAAGTATCGCGATTACGATATAACGTGTCATGTCATACATGTAGTTATATATACATAAGCTTTCCATTCTATCAGAGGCACCTTGACCGCTGGGTCCGATGCAGCCTTAATTGTAACGTGCTGTGAACATAGAGATATATCTTACACTGCCTAGTATTCAGCTATAACTTTGTTATGGCCGAAGATTAGGGTCCGAAAAAAAATCAAAAACTGTGTCAGAGACGAAAATAAAAAATGTTACATTAAACAATAATAACGAATATAAAACTTCGTAATACTAGAAGTCTATGATCTTAATTTAAGTATACGAAATTATGGCCTCCGAATCTGTAACTGGTATTAAGTTTGTTCCTTATTCAGTAGCCTTTTCGGATATTTTACTATTTTAAATGATGTGTCTGATATTTCAGCTTGATTTAATTATTTGGTCTGTCACATTTCTGCATTCAGTATACTTTATTTGACAAACAACACTAAAAAACAAGTTTGTTATAGGCGATAATAACGAACCGGCATATTCTGACTAAGTATACATTATATTTAACCAACAAGTACTACATATACATGAAAATCAAATGCCTTATCTTACTGAAACATAACTTAAGAAAGAACAAACAAAAAATTATATATCAAACAAAATTATTGCAATACATTTAAAAGACTGTTTTTAAATGATGACACTCTTTCTTCGATGCTAAATAGGAAAATAGAATGAGGTGCGCTTACTTTGGCGTAGGACTGGTCATCACCCAGACCATGGCCCTTTTTCGGGTCCCAACGTTGTCCGAACTATATTTCAAGATCTCAAAATATTCCGTTTGTCTGCACGAGCGAGAATAATATGTGCATTGTGTAGGCATATACAGCGCAATTGTTACGCAAACTTCGGCGTGTTACTTGTTACTGATTATTTAAACCGGGAAAGGACCTGACATTTTCTTCATTAAAAATTAAATAAAAAAGGTACATTAAACATTTAAAACAAATATTGCAATACATGTTTGTATTTTATTTAGTAAAACAAAGTTTCTCTTTAACGGCTGCACAAAGATACAAGTTGCATCACTTTTGGCGTAATACTTGCCAGCATCGAGACGAGAGTCTTTGTATATCGGTCACTTGTCTTAAATAAAGGACCAACTAATTGTTTTTAATGAAAATTCAAGCAGCAGCTGGAGTTTCACTTCTTTATTTTGTATAGGTCCCCTTGGTCTCAAATCGTGTTCTAAGATTAAAAGTCCTCGGATATTTCGTTGGTCGACACGAGTAAGAAAACGTATTTTGACTCACCATCGAGATTACCACGGCTGTTGTGTAGGTCCTAAGGGCCCCTTTATCATGTACCAAAACTGAAGGTCGCCGAATTTACTGTTGGTCTTCACGAAAAAAACGCCGGACCTACAAAATCTATGACGAAAAGACGCTTTTACAACGAGTATGATCATAGCTTTTTTATATAAAATATTCAAGCATATCGAAGGAACTTTCCAGTAGATACATCTTGGCCGCCGCTGCTTACGCAGTCTCGTATGCATTCGGAACGAAAACGGAGAGAAACAGTTACTCTTAAATCGGTTTAGGACGCTTCACCATCGAGGTATTTTCCGTTTTGTAAATCATCAAGGTCCCTGTGTGCCTAGGTTGAAGGTCGCCTTATTTACCGTTTTCCTGCATGGACGAGAAAATGCACAATCGCACTTGCATAATCAATGAAGAAGACACGCCATCAAAGTTATTATGCAACTTTATTCTATTAGAGGTACATGGACAGCTGCTTCCGGTGCGGTCACTCCTTAATGGTTACGTGTTGATACCGCTTTGCATTTAATCATATCCCTTCGTTACTGTTAACGTATGCAAATAGAATAAGCTACACAAAGAATATCTAGTATTAAGCTATCTCATTGTCTTGGCCAGAGGAAAGCGTAAGATAATACCTTAAGAACTGTTGTAGAACATGAAGCGTATATTGACAGGAGTTTAAACGAGTATTTGACCCTTACAGTAGTAAATTCAATTTTATTCAAAAACTAATCATCCGATTTTATTGGTTTATACGTTATCGTGTTGCTTATTAATTCCTCTTTTTAAAAAATATAACTTTTAGTATAGTTCCGTTGTTGTTAATGGATTTATACCGAGTTAAACACGAGAAACCAACATATTCTGTTTAACCCCCGCGCGTTTAACCTTGTCGTAACTTTGTCACGTGACCAGTAGCTATCGATTAGCGTACATCGAAGCGCCGAGGTAATACATTTTGATGTACCCACTGACGTCTTTTTTCTAATATTACTTTTATTTCTAGGCCGATTCTGACCAATTATATATCATTAGAAAGCCTACGTTTTGTAGTTTTTAGATATATAAATACATACATGAAGTTTTTCTTTTAATTTGTGTAGTCCGGCGAGTTATTTTTTTAACTTTTGCAAATATCATACCGTTTAAGAATCTATATTTACGGTAAACATGGTCGCACTTTATACCGATTTGAAGCGTATCTATTTGGAGTTCAGTTTTTAAAACTGCATCTTGCATTGGAGAAAAGAATTTTGTATACGAAAGCAAAAAATGGTTTTAAAAATGAAAGTAAATACAAAATGAATTGTTACGAAAGAAAAGCGCGGTCATAACGATCCGAACTGATGCTACGGTCTTGGCGCTTATGCTTTTGTTTAGATACCGGCCATTTAATTTCTTTAGCCATGATTATTATATTTTTTTATGGAATAAAGTGAAATATTTTGTTCACGAAATATATCAATAAAGCTCATTATAATTGAAGCTTAATAAATTTACGATTACAGCTCTTGTTTATAACACAGACAGGGTGTTAATTTTATGATGAGACAGCGTATATAGCGGACCCTCTTGATGTTTTTCGGCTTTGCATACTTCAAATAAAATGGGTGTCAAAACATTCATCGTTTGTTATTTATTTTCAATGAGGTAATTATGTATAATTATATGATAGGTTATTTACCTTAAATAATCAAATAATTAACATTATTTAAAGATTCTTGAAAATCCCGGCCGAAAATATCAAGATGGTCTGCTATTTACGCTGTCTCGTCATAAAATTAACACCTTTTCTGTGTTATAAACAAGAGCTTAAATCGTTTATTTATTAAGCTTCATTAATAATTAGCTTTATTGATGTGTTTCGTGAACAAAATAGTTCAATATGTTTGTTAAATATATAATAATCATGACAAAGCAAATTAAATGGCCGGTATCTAAACAAACGCATAATCCAAGGCCATAGCATCAGTTCGGTGCGTTAGGACCGCGCCATACTTTCTTCCGTCTTCATTCCTTACTTACTTTCATTGTTAAAACCTTTTTTCTATCGTATAAAGAATTCTATTCTCCTAAGCAAGGTGTAATTATTCAAACTGAACTGCAAATATAAACGCTACAAATCGATATAAAGTACGAACATGTCAACATAGATTCTCAAACTCCAAACGTTCGGAGCGTTAGGATCGCGCGCTAATTTCGTACTAATTCATTCCCTATTTACTTTCATTTTTAAAACAATTTTTATTCCATCGTATGCAGAATTCTTTTCTCCTAAGCAAGATGTAATTTTTAAAACTGAACTCCAAATATAAACGTTACAAATCGGTAAAAAGTACGAACATGTCAACCGTAAATCTAGATTCTGAAACGGTATGGTATTTGCAAAAGTTAAAGTTATAACTCGCCGGGCTGCCCAATTCAGAAGAAACACCTAATATATGTTTAAATATCTGAAAACAACGTAACGTAGACTTTCAAATTATATAAAGTTGTTTTTTTAATCGGCCGAGAAATGAAAGTAAAATTTAAAAAAAGACGTGAGTGGGTACATCAAAACGTCTCACCTCGGCGCTTCGATGTACGCTAATTATAGAAGATCAATAGCTACGGTCACGTGACAATGTATCGACAAGCTATTTGCCGATTCGGTCCCGTTTCATATCCGTCTCATCTAGAGTCCGTGTGTAGAAATAAAAAAATAAAACATTGAACATAGCCAATAAAACGAATAAAAAGCTTCGCTATGCTTTACGTCTATGATCCGAATTGACGTATTCAAAATGTCGCGTAGGTTCGTCATGTACACTTTATTGTTTTATGAATTGGGGGTTGAAACACTTGTGTCGTTTTAAAGAGTGTCAAGATTCGCTCCAGATTATGACAGTTCTGGTAAAAACGTGACGCTAAAAGATGCAGACTGTGACACGAGTCTCTCACTACGTATTTGCTGATTTATTCTACGCTAAATGTAAGGTCAGTCTGGATATCAAACCGGGTTAAAACAACAATACTTTAAATTGACCGTTCCAATGCACTTATCCCTTCTTTAATCATGTTTATGTTGAATTGTTTATTTTTTTGTATCGGAATTTGCAACTACTATTACTACTACTTCTACGTTTACTTTGTCTACTGAAAGTGTTTCAACTTCCTACCTATGCTTTCATAAAGTCTTATATAAGACAAGAACAGCAACAGGCGCAACAATAGAAACAGCAGCGACAATATTTTCTACTATAATAACAACTTGAACAACAATAAAAACAGCAACAACAACTACAACCATTGTTTGTTAGTTTACACCTATTTATTTTAGCTCGATTGCATATAAAGCCTTATATTTCAAAACTTATCAATTCAATTTCCTGGGATAGATCTAAAGAACGCTGCGCAGAAGGGATCGAGTCCGTGACCTCCCGGTCGCAAAGCGGACCCCGTATCCAATACGCAAAGGCGACATGTTAAAGAAATAAAATTGTTATTAGTACTACTACTTTTACAAGTGCTAATACTACTACATATACCGGTTCATAATTCGATTCTATTATTTGAAATGACATGCTTTAGAATGTCGTTAAATATTGACACATCCTACAAACTGTAGATGCGTGTAACTTATGTTGTAAATTTATGGAATAAATATGTTTAATCCACTATTGACACGTTTATTGATTACGTTTTATCATGAATTCCATAGCCGATGAAGTTAAAGAGCAATCGTCGACAATTATATGGATTGCACCGACGTTGGCATTGTGTCTGCTAATAGTTGTCGTAACCATCACTGCTTGTTTGTGTATCCGAAGGAAGAAAAGTAAGAATATAAATAAATGTACTGTATGATATGTTATATTTTGTCAACAATAAGGGGTTGAACTTGTTTTTATTTAATTGAATCATGCATGGAAAATGCTTAATTATTTTTGCTGTTAATTTTAGCTCGACTATTATTTATGAAATATATATAGTGGAGCTATCCTACTCACCCCGGCGTCGGCGTTTCCGTTCCCGTTAGCGTTAGCGTGCAAAGTTTGCAATCTTAAAGTTTGCGTACTACCCCAAATATTTCCTATGTCCTTTGACATATTGCTTTTATATTTTGCATACTTCTTTACCAACATGACCCCAATCTATAAACAAGAGCAGACAACTGTATCAAGCATTTGGAAAGAATTATTGCCCCTTTTATACTAAGAATATGATATTATGGATAAATCTATGTTAAACTTTGCGTACTATCCCGAATATTTCCTATGTCCTTTGACATATTGCTTTTATATTTTGCATATTTCTTAACCAACATGACCCCAATCTATAAACAAGAGCAGACAACTGTATCAAGCATTTCGAAAGAATTATGGCCCCTTTTTTACTTAGATAATAAAAAAAAATTGCTTAAATTGCCATAACTTCTTTATTTATGATCACATTTGATTGATACTTTGACAAAACAACACTTACCTGACATACCACAATGCACTCCACCCAAACCATCCCCCATGACGCACCCCAGAACCTCCCCCCCCCCCCCAAATCTGATTTTTATTTTTTGTTCCTTATTTTTGAAAGATCATCTATTAAATTACCACACACCCACATTATACCCTCTCTCTCCACGATGGCTTACGTTATACTGTCAACCACTCGATAAGTCGAGCGCGCTGTCTTCTGACAGCTCTTGTATTGTTATCTATTGAATCGCGATTCTATAATATTTTGATAGCAGAATTTTTATTAGAAAAGGACACTCAGAATTACTAAAAAAAATATAACTTAGTAAATATATTTTTATTTCAAATACAGAGAAGAGGGAACAAAAAGCCGTTCAATTGTAAGTACATATCTAAAAATATAATATAACTGTAGTGTGAATATAAAATGGTAAAATTTGTTGTATTGAGATTTCCGTTATCGATATCATCTTGTAGTTGCAATATATATATATATATATATATATATATATATATATATATATATATATATATATATATATATATATTGATAACAGCGTTATTTAATGTTTAGGAATGAACTAAGACCATCGGATATTCCACTAGGTGAGTTCTTGTTATCATTCCAATACCAAGTCATATTAAGTACACAGTAAGCCATACGTCATTCATAGTATATATGCTTCATCTCATTTTGTGCAAATGGACGTTTTCACAATTGGTTCTCTTAATAAACCGTTCACATAATTGTATTCACGCTATTATTGAAAAACACATTTGTTAATTCCTATGATGTGTTTAACCCTTAACAATCATTAATTGACAACTGTGATATATTTTATTTGCAGA
This sequence comes from Dreissena polymorpha, assembly GCF_020536995.1. NCBI lineage: Eukaryota > Metazoa > Mollusca > Bivalvia > Myida > Dreissenidae > Dreissena > Dreissena polymorpha. Next base: position 16,042,559 of record NC_068358.1, on the reverse strand, counting down.
ATTGATAGACAGCAACAGTGGCAATTATGATGTTTTTCCCTACGACAATAATGACGACAACACCGATAATTATGATGTAATTCCCGACGACAATAATTACGACAACACCGATCATTATGATGTATTGCCCGACGACAATAATGGCGACAAAACCGATCCTTACGATGCATTGCCCGACGACGTCCATGACGACTTTGTCGTTCCGTATGCAGTCGTGCCTTTGGACAATACAGAGCGTGAGGCGACACCAATGTACAGATCTCTCCAGGTTTGTTGTAAGATTTAAATTGATGCTTATAGTTGACGCAGATATATTTAATATTCCTCTTACATTTAATTGTATTCTTGTATCATACAGTTTTTGATATACTTATTGTCAACAATAACTTAAGATACAGCCAAATGTATTCCTGATCTTATTTGGATTGCCAAACGTATATGTTAACTATAACACTTTCATAGCAATTAATTGCAAGCCTTATTAGGTTTATACATACATAATCACAACAGCCGATGAATTGACAACAGTTCGACAGACAACGCTCATTAACATGCAAACACAATTGTAAAGGTAATTGACTTTTCACTGCTGTGCGATCGGCATGCCTTGAAAACATCTTTACCAAAATGGTTTCCATTATCCGGTCGAAGGCAGTCCGAAGCAATGCAATAAATTGTTATCATTTTAGGCTTTAGGCTTTTGGGTTTGTTTACTTACTGCCTTGTGTTGAAATGGAAATTGCTAGCTTGCCGTAGACTGGCGTATGATCAAAAGGATCTCTTTTCTAGTGATGTCTTTCATTATTCCTCTGTTTTCTTTAAATGAAGTCACAGATAACAGATGATTATCTGCACACTGGTTTGGGAGATTCCAGCTACATGATCCCAGCATCATCGTATGTATTGGGCCGAATATGTGAGAGCATAACTTCAGATCAGACACATTCTGCAGTGGCCGAGGAACTAGACAATGCCGCCACATTGGCTATACAGTACAAGGCGTCCGAAGAACTGATAAATGTCACTAAAGAAATAACAACTAACGCAAGCGCCGAAAAACTGTTTGATTACGGTAAAAGTGAGGACAAATTTGAAGCGGAGACAAATAACACCGACCCCAAACAGGAGAAAAATGATGAAAGTGGGGAAACAAATTACACAGAAATAAAGTCACAGATAACAGATGATTATCTGCACACTGGTTTGCGAGAATTCAGCTACATGATCCCAGCATCATCGTATGTATTGGACCGAATATGTGAGAGCGAAACTTCAGATCAGACACATTCTGCAGTGGCCGAGGAACTAGACAATGCCGCCACATTGGAGATACAGTACAAGGCGTCACTAAAGAAATAGCAACTAACGCAAGCGCCGAAAAACTGTTTGATTACGGTAAAAGTGAGGACAAATTTGAAGCGGAGACAAATAACACCGACTCCAAACAGGAGAAAAATGATGAAAGTGGGGAAACAAATTACACAGACTTTTATTTTTTAGAGAATGACACTCAAGGGAAGTCAAACAAAGAATCCGGAACCAATGAGTACGTTTTCGTATAAAAATATGGTACACAAAGACATTTTTTCCGAATAGGAATGTTTTCATATGGTTTTAACCTATGCAGTCAATTGTTAAATTTCTCAAAGCAAATTTACATGTTTCTGTTGCAAATATAAATATTTACCCCCATTCACAAGCTTTTTCGAAATAAACGACATATACATAAACCTCATTTCAGAAATTCTTGGATATAGTTGTCATGCACACAATAACAACGTATTGTTGTTTATAAACATAACGTCAGTTGTCATGTATGGTGTTCGTTCTTTGATTTATTGGTGTTTTATTTTCTTTTTTGTGGATAATGCTGTAAAATATTTTGAGAATATTGTACGATAAAAGAATACTGGGTATAAATGTCGAATACAGATTCGTTTATTTGCTCGGCACGTATGCATCTACCAATATTCCAGGCTTATTGCTCCGGTTTTTTTTTAAGCATCGCTAAATAAACTCAGAAATTGTTTAATACACTATAAAGGGAGTCGACGATCACTTGTTAAACTTGTGAATGGCATGCTCTTCAACAAATGAACACACAATACTCTTTCAAAAAAGTTGAATAACCCCAACAGTTAATAAAGAAAGTTAATTCATTTGATAATGCAGTTGGATATTTTGACAAAAAGTATCATGCTATTTTCTGATAACAAAAGCATTAAAAACCATATGAAAACCCAAAATGTGATTTTTAAAATATTCAAGAAGAACAACACATCTGATTTGTGATGTTCATATTTCACAAGTATCAAAGTTAATAATGTGTTGAAAATATTAATGTATTTTGAACACAATAATTTCAAATGCAATGTATTCTTTCTAATTAAAACTGTATTTAGCCATGTTTATGTTTGAGATTAAAAAGGAATTTTTAACTGTTAGGTTAGGAAATATAATACTTTTCTAAATTTCGTTTTAAGTTTATGTCCGATGTAAAGATGTTTTGTTTACTTTTATGTTGTGTAATGAAATACTTGAAGCTCAATTATGTTGCATCCTTTACTTCTAAGGTAAACGATTAATTGTTTTCTGTTATGTTATTCTATTTAGTATTAGTATACTATTCATATTATAGTGTATTATATTATAAAAATATATGTTTAAATGTTTTGACTTTGGCGTATATTCAACAGTAACCTGTTACTAAAAATGACCGCTAATTAACGTTGTGTGATTTATAAATTTTGTTAAACTACACGAAACCTTGTCTATGAATTTATATATACAATATATGTTTTTACCAAAGATATTACTAAATAATAAAAACTTTATTTAACCTAGCACAGTAGCACTGTACAATTTACGCAATGTACATAGTTTTTGCAATGTGTATGCCCCGACGGGAGTATTATAGTTTTGGAACTGTCCGTCAGTAAGTTTCGATGTCCAATCTTTAACTCAACAAGTTTTATCCGATCATACTATGCACTAAGAAATTATGACTATTTAATTATGAAAATAAACTCCTTTTATACTTATCTTTTGTACAGAACATATTTTGAAAACTTAAAGAGGTATTATTTTGAAACAAACTACAAAGGCAGATTTCATTTAGGGGGTGTGAAGTGAACAACGAATGATGCTTTCCTATTTTTACAGTTATTGTCCGTTGTTTACTCGTTCTCCCTTATGTGTAAAGTTATTGCCTTATAATAAGTTTTACTTAAAATTGATAATTACTCAAAAAGTCACGTCGTGTAATGTATGTAGCGGGAGAATGTAATGATATAGAGCGGAGAAATTCTGACATATTTCTTGTTTTATTTTGTTAAACGAGCGAAGCAATCTTGTCTCGAACATATTTGTGCGAATATGAATAAGTTATCGATATATTATATCGTGGAAACCGCCGTTTTCAATCTCAAGCTTACTATTTGTGTGAATTGTTGTTGGTCTGAAAAACGTTTTAACGTTTTGAAATTCTTTTCTAAATATCATGTTAAAGCACGAAGCATGAAATTCAATGTTTTACTTCGTACATTTGCTGAATGTGTTCTTGCGCATATATATTACTAAAATTATGATAAAAGATGTTAGTTAACATAACAATTAACATGTGAAACTCGTGTAATGAAAACACGATTTCAATACGAATTAGTTAATGTCGCAAAAAATAGTTTAAATGACATATATTTTAATTGATAATTTTTGCCCAATGAAACTTTTAAATTTATGTTTATTTTTATTAATAGATTTCATTCGTACTTTAATTAAAATTACATTATATTTTATGTGAAAATTGGCGTAAATGAGACAACTGTCAAAGCTGAAATGCTACATGCACCTTTTACCTTTGGAAAGGAATACGTCGTATGTTCAGCTACCAATGCCCTAGTTGCATAATAGTCGCCATGTATTCCTTATGCCATTTGTCTATTTAAATGATGTTTTTTGCTTACATGTGTTTGTTCCGCTACCATTTCTTGTCGTGGTATATTGCTGTTACTATTGATTTTATTCTAACTTTCTAATCCATGATTACTATATCTGATTCATTCTTGCTTTAAACATCAGTGTTGTTCTTTTTAAGTATGTATATTTCAGTAATTGTAATGAGTAAATTCATTATGGTTTTTAAAGATTTTCTTTACTAAAACATAAGAATTTTGATTGTATAAAAAGCTGATTTTCTGACTTAAGATATTTCACACGACCTCTGCTCGACTTTATTAAATTTTACAGAGAAGCGAGAAAAATATTATTCATCTAAACAGTGCTCTTTTCTAGATTTATTCCGTGTTTATCATAATAATAAAATGATATAAGTGTTTTGTTCCTTATCGGTAAAGCTATTTAATTTTCGAGAATTTGATTTGTAATTTCCAAATCATAATATGATCATTATTAAGAAAATAGTATCTTACGTTAAGTAAAGATTATTTACATGACTGCAAAAATGTTATGAAAGGCGTGATTTTTTTAAAGTAAATATTCTCATTTAAACTTATTTTGTATCCATATCAATATATTCACAGCAGAAATGTATACTTGTTAAAATCCAACATATATCATGCCATGTATCGTTGTATTTTACATTTGTCAAATGTATATTTTATATTTGTAATGCTTAAGCTTAATAAATATTTTTTCTTAATTATACTGAACGGTTACAAATAATTTATTGTCGCAAGCACACTTTGGTCAATAATTATTTTAACAATTGGAATGTTTTGGGGAAAGTGAACGATAATTGTAAGTGAATAAAATACTGGGGTAAATTTTCAATGTTTAATAATCTATATCCAAAGAATTGTTATAAACTTCTGAAATCCTTAGATGATGCAGGTAGTATATAACGAAACGAAAGTTATACATATATTGTCTATCTCTTAACCATTCCTCAAATCACACAGGCAATTAAATAGGGGGATCTTTTTTATAACAAGCGTCAACAAATAAATTACGCTTCATCGCGGCGCTATTATAAATTTATAAAATTGAATTAAATAATTCAAGATAAAACAACATGTAAATGCCAAAAGTTCAGATGTTCAAAGAATGAGTTTAGTTTTTTTATGTTTCCAGATCGATATGATATATTGATATTAGACTTTGAATATCGTGTATTTTATTAATGTCAAAGTCGGCTGAAGATGTATATCGAAGCACACTATAAACCGCACCTTTAACCTTTTATTAATGACCCACATTTTTGCAAATACGAATGAAGTCTCTATAAAGCTGTTCTTAATAAGGAGCAGCCATCTTCCTTTTGTCTAGATAAAGGGCAGACGCAAAAGAATAATATATCCGAAAAAAGCCTTTATATCAGCACATTGTCCTATGCATACCATCAAAGAAATACATATTTATGAATGCACAATTTATATTGAATAAATAACTTATTTCTTGATTTTATCTGCATACATTTATAGTTATGGTACACATAACCTACATAACGATGAAATATAATAACGTATAAAGAAGTGAAACTCCAGCTGCTGGAGCAGTATTGCATTCTCTTTTTAAACAATTAGTTTGTCCTTTATTTAAGGTAAGTGACCAATTGCCAAAACAGTACGAAACAGCACAATACGAAACAACATACACACATAGAAGAATAAACCTGGGGTCACCGCCTTTGAACGGTCAACGCAAAACATTAGGGGTTTAAACCGGGTTTAGAGCGCTCAACCTCACACTTGGCCTAGCAATATTCATGATATATATACGTGTAAATAAAATTTAATCTCATAGCATTGCAACTCAAACTAAACAGTAATAAAAGGAAATTAAAACGCATTCAATTTAATTACCATTTAATTACTCAATGGTAGGAAGGTGATCAGAGCAACAGAATAACAACGTTTATAGCAACGATGAAATGAAATTACGAACAAGTGTCAACTATATCCCTTCTTTTTAGAAAAAGATTTAAAAACATAGCATCATATAGTAAATATTTCAGGTCATCATCGTGCAAATACAGGAAGAAGCGGCAATTATGGGTGTAAAAGATCCATATAACATAGCTTGGTTTTTTATGTGACTGCTAAACAAAATAAATCAAACACGAAACGCCCATCAGAGAGGTCGTATGCCTTTATTACCAATTAAAATTATGTTCTGTTCTGTTATGTGTATTGTCCGCCCTGCTTGTCAGGGGAGTTTAAGATACCAAGAATTACAAACACTGGACAAATAAAGCATTTGAGTATAAAAAACATGATTAGGCATAGAAGTGAATGATGTAATTATTGTCTGTTGCTACAAAATGTTAACTGTGAGTAATTGAGTCTGAATTAATTGAGCATACTTAGGTTCTGTATCTTTGAATAAACTGTTAAATAGTTAATGTTAAAACATTTTGTGTTTGTAAACTACATGTTGGAACTGATATGCTATCTTTGTATACTATTTATTATCACGTGCACAATGTTATTTCTGTCACTGCAAACGTTGAAATAAGAATCCATAAATATTTATAATATTCTATTAGAAACAAAACAGTATAATGTGTTTATTCACCAAAATTAGTTATATCACGGGGACATACAACACTTAGTACCTAAACCACATTTATCAAGCTCTATATGTACAGATCTAAGTCTTTATGTCCACACTTCATGATTGGAGGGAAAATACAGATTTCCCTTATCCGTTAGGGTGATTCTAAAATAATGAAAACACCTGGATAATTTTTTCCAACCCTGATTTTTCCCTCAATTATGCTATTTAAAGAAAACACTCATCGATTGAGCTGAAAAAAAGCACACTATATTCACGGCTTGTTCAACGCTTATTTTTTTTTTGGCGAAACCTGTGATCGCGAGTAAAATAATCTGAAGAACACACTTATGCTAGTTGTTATTTGAAAGTTTGTCAATATTCAAAATTTAAACCAAATGGAAAAACGTTATATTTACTAGTCGTTTGAGCCCTATCGTTGATGTTATTTCGACTATTGACTGTAATTTGCACCAGCTGCCGAAGATGATTTGATTCAAGCAATATTTACCATTTTTACCAATTAGTTGCCGAAGATATATTGAGAACTATATATCATGATCTGTAGTTACCATCTAATTTTTATACTTATACAAAAGAAAATACTTAAAATTAAGTAAACAAAAAAGCTACGCGCGCGTAATAAATATGCCTTGCGACTGTGGTTTTGTATCGACGCTTTGAATTAAAATGACTTATGTTTTAAGTACAACTAATTCGATTTAAAATAATGGCCTTACTATAAAAGCGAAATAATGCAAACATAGTTTTTATTCTAATTACAATGCATGTGTTTGAAGCTCCAGTAAAAACTGTCCAAGCACATGCGAGAGGTTGAATGAATCTAAGCAGGAAAACGTATCTTAGAGACCAAATACCGCGCAGTTTCTCAATAAAGACGAACATTTATATTTTAAGATTCAGATAAATTTTAATTGTACTCTGTAGCCGTTTGTTGTTGTTTAGTAGTTTCATTTAAAACAATAGTTTTTAAAACTGTAAATATTGTCAATACTAGCCAAAAGGATCATTTCAAAAATCACTTTATTACATGACTATAACGATAAGATGAGAAAACCTCTTGCTTGAAAGCAAACGCAGTACTTTTTCACGAAGGAGAATATTAAGTACTAGTATAGTAATGTTGAAGATTTGTACCATTTATATCAATGTTTTGCTTTTAATTGATCATATGCAATTTATGATATAACGTAGGCAAAAAAAGGATTAATTAACGTGTGTTATCTATATCGTAAGCGTTTTATGGGATGACAATAACCTTTTAAACATTTTAATAAGTGTGTTTAAATCTTCCTCTTTTTGTTTAGAAAGATACGAAGAAAATCGGACTCTACTTAATTCTATTCACTGTTTTTCATGATCTTTACATGTCAAGTAGTTTTCAAAAATAAATTTTGTGTTAATTATGGTATGATATTTAAGCTGAAGTCAACTGATATTGACGAAAAGTGTGAATGCTCGTCAGTGAGAATAATTGTACATCAGGTATTTGAGATGACGACTGATGGAAATAAGGAGCATGATAGTACTCATTGCTCATGTTCAATGTATAAATATATAATTTTTTGAATGGACCATGTTTAAGTAGCAAATTCATATTCAATAAGGGGTATTGATACTTTTAATTGTGTGACAGTATTTGCTATCATAAATTCAATCATTTCAGTATGGTACTTTTGAAGTTAGGTACTTTTCAATTTTATTAGCATTAATTTGCATTTTATTGAATGTGTACTTCTATCTAAATTTCCAATTTTGATTATATCATAGTTACACGCAATACACTATGGAGACTTCATGAATCGTAATACTAATGTTGATTGTATCACACTAACACGCCATTCACTAGCTATTTAATTTAAATTCTGACAGACTAGGGTTTATACTAAAGTATTGAAAAACAAGAGAACTGAATGCCGCTTTTACAACGGACTTGAAACAACAAATTACCAAATACAGTACAATCTAGTTCAGAATGCTTTATAATAATTGCCAAAGATATGTTTTATTATACTAATGAACATTAACGTTGATATATATTCATATAAACTCGGATGGCTCTAACTGTTTTCACAGTCCCGGTAACACTTTTTTTTTCGGACGGCTCGAACTCGCTGCGGGTCGCATAAACTGTTTAATGATTAGGGCCGCTTGATTAAAGGCACTCAATACATGTAATTGATTTAACACCAGTTGCAAACATGTCATCGACTTTATCGTTAACTGATTTAAGTAAAAGATGGCATCTTGTATTAATGTAATCAGAAATTATCTCGAGGAGTGCGAAAACTCACTGCATGTTCAATCTCAACTGGATAAATAGAAAGCTTTATTTCACGACAGATAAGTTCTGTACATATTGTAAATAATGTACCCTTTGTACAAATTTAGCTGTTTTTGTCTCATTTTAACTGTAAAGCATATTGTCTTACCTTTAATTTTTATGTGGCCCTATGAAGGTGACCGTTTGGAGACACGTAAGTTATTGCCCTTAACATATAAGGGTTTTTTACTAAACCCACTTTTAAATATTGTTTTAATGCCACTCTGGGGGACCTCTCTTCTCCATAGCCCAATCCTCCTTAAGTTCCATACAGACAGGGTCTTATGTTGGAGCATTACGGCTATATTCCCTGTCTGCAAGTGTTCAACATTGAGCCACATACATAAACTTGTACTCATTAATTTTTTTTAACAACTCAATACTCAATTGCAATATTAATATATAATTGAGAGTTACACTCCCTTTGTGTTATCATATATTGTCTTTTTTCCTTCCTTCTCATATAATTGCATTTACACATGCAACTTCACTCTACATCTGAGAGCTGTTTAATCAGGCTCTGGCAATCCCTATTAATAAATGTTCTTAGATATAAACATATCTCTCCTATGATAAGATCTTGTTGTTTGGCGTTCAGTTTAAACTTTAAACATACACATAAAAATGATACTTGACTATGCATGTAAACATATTGTGGCAATGTTCAACCACTTTGTGATCTGGAAAACCCTCAAATATTATTATTTTGTTACACAAACATATAACACATCTGTGTATCCCTTTTTCTATAAGTATTATATTAAAATAGTCCTATTTGGATTCAAACATTTATAACACAGATCACAAAGTCTAAAGACTCCAACAAACCCATTGCAGTATATACTGAACAGTGGGTCTGGTAATGATGCTGCCACATACAACAGTATGTGTGTTTTCACCATCTTTACTTATAAAAATTGGGCTATTCTTTCTCTCTCTCCTCCTTAAAAAACAATACAAACAATAACATACAATAACAACATCATATTAATGATAATAATTAATAATAAGTACAGTAACATAACAAAAACATAGTAATCTAATACTATAAAACAACTCCAATTTCTTTTGGATTAACTCATCCTTTTCTTTCATTTATATTTTTGCATATAAACTATTATTGTTTACTTTTTCTTAAAGTACAAAGTCAGCCGTGGGAAAATCTATTTTTAAACGGATTGACCTACTGGCAATCCGTAATAAGAAATTTCTGCCAATCAGCGCCATTGTTTTATAAGCGCATCAACCAATTAAAACGCCGCTTTTTAACAGCGTTAGGCCTATCCACTGTAAAGCACTGCGTCTTTTTAACGCTTCATATAAAGGTTATATATTTTTAAACCAATAGATTTTTATTAAGGCACCGCACCAACACTGCAAAGTTTTATATTTATACCAATGGTACAGCCCAGTAAAATCGGGCTGTCCATTTTATGGCCGTTTTCGGATATTTTATACAGAGTTCTATGTTAAGCAGTGTGCTCGGTCAATGGTTTTTAACCGAAGTCCCGAGGGTAAATAACCCCATTAGTAGTAGTACCAATAGATTTTTATTAAGGCACCGCACCAACACTGCAAAGTTTTCTATCTACATCAATGGTACAGCCCAGTAAAATCGGGCTGTCCATTTTATGGCCGTTTTCGACCTTTTTATGCAGAGTTTTATGTTAAGCAGTGTGCTCGGGCAATGGTTTATAACCGAACAATCCCATTAGTCAGTCGGACGACAGATAAGGAACGCAACACCGACTGACATTATGGTATCCTTCAAAAATATAAATAAATAAATGTGGCACTATCATATATGTAAATGATGAGTATATAGTGCCGATGCATGTTTTGTTCCTTAGCGCTCTGTGTTACCAGAAAAATTGCTACGTTTAAACGTGCTGATATAATTTACAATATGATATTTGTTTTATTGTATTTGTTACTGTTTTAAAATATTGGTAAATACAAGTATTAAGTAAAAATTTGGTTCTTATCTATTCAAAAGCACAAAAGAAGTACGAAGTAGTGCGGAGTTTAAGCAATATAGTGAATATGTGTACTCTTCAACCGGCGGTGGAAATATTATGCAGACTTGTTCGTAAACAAGTTTATTAGAAATCGGATTGCTATCATTCCGAAGTTATAACATTTGTTTCCGGTCCCGAAGATTTCGAGCCATCGGGTTTCGACTTTACTTGATTTAACCGTGTTAACTATTTGGATAAGTTGACTCACAATAATTGTTTTGACAGATGACCTGTGCTTAATTAAATAAAGTTATAAAAAAAACGCTGAAGGAAAAATTGACTTAAATAATAAATTTTACAACCATGATATGTGCTTGTAGGTTACATGACACAATAACGAAACACATGCATTTACATGAATGAGTAAGTTATTAAATACTACATTAGACAGGAAATCTAAAAGAATGGTAAACAGAGTGTATTTGTAACTTTTAAACGTTTTAGCAAGTTAAAATGTTAATTGTATTATGAAATATGTTGGCTACTGTGTTTTATATGACGAATCATCAAACGATGTGTACTTAGAAAATAAAAACCTAATGAAAAAATCTACGTTATGGATGGGACTAAGATTCCCACTTACATGCGAAATAAATATTCAAATGAAGCATGTCCGAATGCCGTACCGCTTGGGACAAAAGCACAAGTACGCCAACAGCTAAATATAGATATCACCGCGGTGACAAAATTGTTACCGCGGTGAATTTGTCACTGCGGGAACAATTTTTGTACACGGTGATATCTATTTTTCACTGCGGTAAAAAGTTTGTAACAGCGGTGACAAGTTGTACTGTTGGTATATTTTTATGCCCGCTGAACATTTATTTTTGGGGGTCAGTTTTCAACCAATCATTTTCTCCGTAACAACCGAGATTTTTCAACTTTTTAAGAGTTGTATAGAGATCGCCAGCTGTTTGTCACACTGATTGGTTTGAGTTAATTAATGGTTTGTGAATCGTAAATGTTTTGTTGTTAAATGACACTTATCGGCTTATCATCTGCTTTATCACAATAAGGTCAGAGTGAAATTATTGTTAAAGACTTGTGCTATTATCGCTTGTTTACGGTATACCCGGTTTTATTACACTTATCCGGCTGTAAAAACTCGCACATACGTTGAGGCAACGGAAAATAATAAGGCTTTTGAAATTGTCACCTAGTTTATTAATTCTTAATGAAGATGTAATTTTATAAACATAAAATGACCATTCCTAAGTTACAACGAATAGAGCTTCAATTAAAAGGTTGACAACAGATCGAGTGCAATAAATGTATTTCGGTCGCGTTCTTAAATAAGTATACAGAAATGTACAGAAATAAAAATAAAACAAATAATAAAAAGGTAAGCAAATCGCAATACTACTGCATTATTAGACATTGTATATAATAGATATCTATATTATCCGTGTTATTTTGAAACTAACTTTTTAACATATTCACATACATTAAACAATATTCATTACACTTAGCTATCGTTTACTTTGAATAAAACTACATTAATTTCACTTTGCTAATGTTTATTCGTTTTTCGTGTATAGCTTATTAAAAACAAAACATTGATACTTCGCAGCAAATATTCACCAATTTGCCGTTTTGCAAGACGTTATTGCATTGCTCAGTTTGATTCAGCTCTTATCAAACACTTTTGGTCAGACAAAGTATCACCGCAGTTACAAATATATAACCGCAGTGATAAATATATTACCGCAGTGATAAATTGTCACCGCGGTGATATCTATTTTTAGCTGTTGGCGTATATGTACTTTTGACCCAAAGGGTAAGTCATATGTCCGTCCGTCCTTCTGACTCCCCGTTTGCTTCCCACTTGTTTGTGTAACTTAAAGATATTTAGGTTCTAGAAGACAACATTGCAAAATGGGCAACCAGCAAATGAACATGCGCGACTTTATTCGGGTGTTATCGACATTATCGGAGTTATGAACCCCTTTTATCAAGCAACCACATTTGTCGTTTAATGTTTTTTCAATCGTTACTGAAAACGTATTGTTGCTGGAGGGCTGACACTTTACAAACATATCAACCATCATGCGAACGTACCAGCCTAAATGTTTGGGTGCGCAGGTGGTTAACATAACTTTAGTTATGGTCCCTTTTTAAACGAAAGAAAATACGTGTTTTTATTTTTTTGAGAGTAACTCACAAAGCATTGCTTCCAAAGTGCTTAACATTGCAGATATATATTAACAGCGTGTGGCTTTACGTGTGACATGTTAAGAACGTTAAGATCCAACATGCAACTAGGAAAACCCTTTCAATCAAAACGTTTTCTCTACGTTAAAACATTTTAAAATGTGATTATGCTAAACACTTAAAACAATTGCGACTTTGAAAGCGCCAAGAATCCAAATCTCAATCTTTGAATTATAGAGTCTTACCCATTTAGCACTGACAACAACTTCGCACTTAACGCCTTTTACAAAAATCTTAAAAGTCGCATGTATATAAGAATAATCAATGCATCATCTATATGTTGTTAAGTTTACATCTGCTATATGAAATTACTTTCCTATGAAGTTGTACTGCCAATAGGCTGATTAAAAACAGAAGACATGAAAACAAGCGGGTTGAAAAGACGTACGAATAGGGCGGCTTGATGCTCCCGCAAAAAGTAAAGGAAACATGGAAATATGTGTCGTATTTCACATTTAAATATATGATCTGATGTCTAATACATGTGTGAATACATTTATTGGTAAAAGGATAGCTATACATTGCAAATAAAATGGTCATCGATTTGTAAAAAATACTTTACAAAGCTACAAAAAATTCTAAAATACAAGGAAGTCTCAAATACAAGTATAAAACTAAATGTTCTAAAATATGCTAATAACAAAGCGTTTGCGTTAGAGCGTCATCTCTAATTCATCATCTTTTTCGATGTCATTATTTGCAGTGAAGTTATCAGAGAGAAACCCGGGGTTTGCGACTCCTCCATTGGACGGATTGCTGTTGCTCAAAGCGATCAAATTCCGGTTAACGTCATCAGAAACTGGCGATGCTGTGTTCTCCGGGTACATGGCCTTATGCCGTGACGTCACACCAAACACAACACCATCCCTCCAATCCGACATTCGGACTAGTATATCTTCGGCGTTTATCGACTGACGGTTTTCTCTAGTGACGCCATCTTTCGTTGACCAACCGGACTGACAACCGGCATGTTTTAGTTCGTCTAGGAACTTAGACGTGTGAGGGGCAGAAACCTCAGTCACCCCATCCTTTTCGTAAATAACCTTCAGGCGAGGTATCTTAGTAAGAGTGAAGTCCGCAAGTTTAGTGTTAACATGAGGAACTTCCGTAAGCGTAAAGGATTGGCCCCTTTTCCTGCGCACGCATTCTCGG